>NW_010973082.1:5383794-5384449 GCF_000737465.1 Haliaeetus leucocephalus
CGGGGCCGCGGGAGGGCTGTAGGGGGCGCTGTGCCCCCCCAGCAACGCCCCCTCTGTGGACCAGGGGAGCGGTCGAGTGCCGCCGGTCCGGGGGGTGAGGAGTTCGATGCCTATGACCAAGGGCTACAGCCATTTTGGCCCGCACCCGCGCACCTGTTTTTTTAGCCGCTGCCAGGTCCCTCCTCCGTGCCTCGGAGCGTCCCCAGCCCTTCGTCGCCGTCATCCGCCCGCTGCCCTCTGCGCCTCAACGTCCCCGGCGTCGCCCTGGCGACAGGGACTCCTCTGCGGTGACGGGTGACGGGAGGGCTTCGGCGAGGCGGTGGAGGGCCGGGGGCGCTGGCCTCACCTGGGCACTCCAGGGGTGTCCTTCCTGCCTTCCTCTGGGGGGGCTGTCCTTCTCCTCCTGGCGAGGAGCTGGGCTCCTTCAGGCACGCTTCCGTAACCAGGACTGGGCAGCAGACGACGTAAACTCTCTCTCTGTCGAGAACGTCCACGCAACGTCCCGGGCTGAAGACTAATGGGGACAAGAGCTCGGGAATGACACTTTTCCTAAGGGTAAGGAGGGCCGAGCCAGTCAGCGACAGGGGCAGCGCCTCTGGGATAACAGATTCAAGGAGGAAAAAGGTTGCAGGGCACACAGAAACGGCAGCCGGAG
>NW_010973082.1:5385326-5385645 GCF_000737465.1 Haliaeetus leucocephalus
CTGTCCTTCTCTCGACCCACGAGCTCTTTGCTGTATTTTCTCTCCCCAGCCCAGCTGAGAGGGGGTCTGGGGGCGTGGAGCGACAGAGCGGCTCTGGGGGGCACCTGGCGTCCAGCCAGGGTCAACCCCCCCCAGGGGGAGGGAACAGAAAGCGGGCCAAAGGCCTCGGGAGAAGGCCACCTGCAGGAGGAGCGAGGCAGCACGAAAAAGCAAGCTGCGCGGGTGGGCTCCCCCGCCGGCGGGCCAAAATGGCTGTAGCCCTTGGTCATAGGCATCGAACTCCTCACCCCCCGGACCGGCGGCACTCGACCGCTCCCCT
>NW_010973082.1:5385655-5448033 GCF_000737465.1 Haliaeetus leucocephalus
TTCATGAGGAAGAAGAAGGGATGCGTAAAAGTCCCTTTAGTATCCCACTGGACCTGTGTGTTTCCATAGTGTATTTCACAGGGCACTCTAAATAGCAGGAGCCCAGTCTTAACTACACTTCAAGTTTGTCTTTAGGTGAGCCTGAAGACCATGAGGCCAGGAGTCAGCACCTGGCACTATAGGAGGCTCTTTCATAGTGTGGCTTTCCTTCTGAATCATTTCCTGTTGAGACCAAAGTTCTGAAAGGACAATTCATGCCGACTTCAGAAAAGGAAAACATAGATCAATATTCAGAGTAGCCTAATTGCCTTTATACCGATATCTATGGGAAATCTGTTCTGTCTGGTTTGGTAACCACTGTATAACAGCTAGTTGAGGAAGAGATATAATTAAGGTTAAATATGTGCAGGGTTAAGGACAGCAGTAAGGAATAGACAACAGTGGTTTTTTTTGTGAAATTATAAAAGTTGAAGTGGAACTATTTTTTCTAAGCTGAAATGAAGATAGGGAGTTTGGTTAAGCTTGAGACATCCTACCTAGAGTTAGGATATTAGCAACAGATATGCAACAATAAATGCAAGACTAGTACGAGATTCACCAATCTGTAAAGGCAATCATAAAATTCATACTGCATATAGCATGCATCCCATCTCAAATACAACCAGGGTCTCTTGACTTGTTGGAAAAGCAATTCACATAAAAAATTTAAGGGATAACCAATATTCCTTCTCCACTTTCTCCCATATGTAACCTAAGGACACACTCAGGAATAGTCACTTACTTGTTGTCTTTCTGTTGATACTCTCCAGAGAAGGACTCTGGCAGGGAATTAGCCCGTAGGACTTGCTTCTTGCTTTATGGTCCGAAACAATCATAGTCTGTTTATGTGCATTAATTAGAAGAAAGGATGCAGCAGGTTTCATGCATGTATTGTATACGCATCTAACGTGTAACAGCTTACTCATAGTTCTGAGACAGCACAGAAGAGGAGGATGGGTATAGATCAGCCACTTGGGCTTCTACTGCTTCAAACCACCTTTTAAAACTCTGCTCAGAATTGATTAATTAGCAACAGATACGCATCACATGGCCCACACATCTTGCATTTCCAAGATGCTACTAGTATCTTCTCCAAATGGGACATTGCTTATTGTGGTTTCCAATATAGTTCCACTTATCCTACCTCCTCTAAAAAAACAAAGCAAAGAAAACAAAACCAACCCCACCCAGACCCAAAACTCAGCTCTTTCTCCCATTCCAGGCACTCGTGTTACTGCTTACAAAGATCAGTTCTTGCAGTCATGACTTCCACAGTGCTTAAATTTGACTCATGCCAGCTGGGGTTGTACCAGTGGGACAGGTGTTCTCTATTTCTTCCTAACAAAATGTGTTTGATGTCAGCTCATCCCAATTAAGGTAAAATCTTGTGCCTGGAGGGTGCTGTCGGATCAGTCATTACTGAAGCACATCTAGAAATCACAATACATCATGTCAGAGGAAGTGCCCCTTCCTAAATGGGTGGAAAAGTTTGTGTTCAAAAGTACTAAGACTGTTTGCTCTTTAAACTCACATTTCAGAATTTGCCAGAATTCAGGAATATTTTCTCTTAGAGAAGGTATTGCGTACTTTTCTTCCTTGTTTTTAAGATTTTGCTTCAGCAGCTTCATGGCAAAAGAAAAAAGCCAAAAAAAGAAAAAAAAAGCAGTGGAAACACTACTGCAAGAAAACAATAAACATGAATAAAACACTACCCCTTCAAAGAAGAACATGTGAGGTTTATCTAACTCGAATACTGAGTCAGTCTGGACCCTAGCAGCTGAAAGAAAATACAGGAAGAAAAAGGGAAAATCCAGCAGGAGAAAATAAGAAATATAGTTTGGGCACTTAGTCCCTGATGTCAGATGTGTGACATGGTTGTGTTTTATTCCAAGCAAAATTTCCTATCTGTGAGGTTATTAGAGTGACAAAAAGTGCCGTGAAAAGCAGAGCAAACTCAATTCCTTCCCACCATCATATCCTCGCTGCTACGCAGCTGGGTGAGCTCAATGCTTTGCTCTCTGCTGAGGCAGAAAATAAAGGGAAGTTTCCTGGATCCCCAGCAAAGTCGGGGCCAGCAAAGCCGCATGAATCAGTCAAGTTCGGACCTGCCTACGCAACTTCTTTATCCTGCCACGTAGCAATGGTACCCTCTGTCTTCCTAAGAGAAACACACGAAATCAGGAACCAGCCCTGGGATCTGTGAACATAAGTCACTGCAGGTATCTTCCATGATAGTATCTGTGGAAGCGAAGGCACGCAGGTCTTTATCTGCTTTCCTAAATGAAGTTCCCGAACTACAAAACAGGGTCTGAGTCAGTTGTGTTGGGTGTTGTGATCCGAGAGATGACTGCTATCACATGAACCGTGGGGCCGCTTTCCTGCTTTGGTGGCCTGATCTGGAGGGACCCAGTCCTTGAAAAAGTGCCAGGCTGAGGCAGGTCTCACATATTCTTCTTGACTCGAACAGGTCGCTCTTATTATATAGCATACATAATGCCACAGTTGTGCTGTATTTTGCTATTTTTGTTCATTTTCAGTTCTTTTTTAACTTTTAACTTAAAAAAAATTACATAGGCGCGGTGTATGTCTGCATGGTGACATCCTACTCTGTCCATATAGCACTGTGAGAGATAAAAGGATTTTTTGTTTGTTTGTTTCTAGTTTGCCTTAATCCTATTTATGGGCAATCATCAGCAGATAAATGGCCTGTTAAATACATCTTTGTCTAGGCAAAAGTTGAATTTATGAACATGATAAAATGAAAGCAATTTCTAAATATTCTATGCTGGGGATTTATGTTAATTCAGTCTAAATCATATCAATTATAAGTGACAGTTTACCCAGGACATTATTTAGTGTTTCTAATTTTACCCTAATTATTTTGCTTCAGTAGATGTATACCAATTGCTGTTACAGATCTTCATGCCTTTGTCTACCCTCTTTGTTGTGATCCCAGCCTTCTAGGAAACAGATATGCACTACAAGTAATCTCTTCTTCTGCCATACTGCATAAAAGCATATTGTGCATTCATACATCATGGTATTTTTTTGCTTAAGCAAATTAGTAGAATCTTCACAGCATTTGATACATGTCTACAGCTTGTAGGATTTTTCTTTAATTTTTAACATCGGAGGAAGTTCATGTTTATGTTCCGGAATGGCTTGAATGTCCCAATGTTTTCAGAATCTCTGCTGGCCAGAAATATTCTTCATCCCCAAGGCACCACAGGTAGATCAAAGTATCACAGCCTACTCTGACCTTCACGGGAACGCACGTGGGCCAGACGTTGCTCCAGTCACACACAAGACCCCTTCTACATCAGCCAGGGTTTGTATAATGGGTTTACAGTTTGCCCTTTGGCTCTGGTCGCAGGGTCCATAAAGGCATGTTTGCATGGGCAGTGTCTGTGGTAGGAATGCCAAGTTTCAGATGACAATCTTGTTGTTGTTGTTTAACTATTTTAGGAAAAAAAACAGTTTTCAAGCATTTTGTGCTATTTCCTTGTGATACTGCATTAACACTGGGCACCCTTTTTGCAGAAAGACAGGGTGTGTACCAGCATTCAATTAACTCAGTGCATGATTGAGGAAGGAGTACAAACTTTGACAACAGTGACCAAAGAAAATAAATTAAGTAGCAACAACGTACATAGCAAATGATGAGAGAGACAGAAAACCTTTCCTTCCTCCCTGAGACAAACGTAACTTAAGACTGTGTGGAAAACGTGGCAACTAGACAAATTGCCCATTTTCAAGGCACCTACCAGGCTTGGCCCATGGTCCAGTATAACAAACCCCGAAGGCAGCAGACACAAATAGTTTTCCCAGCAATCCTGACACACAGTCTATCCATCATCCGTAATGCCTTGTTTCCCAGAGAAGACTCCCGATGAGGAAACCCACCTTTAAGTAAAGAGAAAGGGCAGAATTAATTGCTGCTGCTGTAAAACATACCGTACAGATTACAGTGGCATGTTGCTGCAACCGTGGGGCTTGCATCACAGGATAATACCTTTTCTACGTGAATTAGAACTACGGGGTCAGGTTCTGCATCAATGTACAATTTCTATACCACTCTCACCAGTCAAGTACTACTCTACATGGGATTTTAGTTATGGTTTCACTGGAGACAACAGCAAGACTCTCACTGGTATCAGAAAAGCCGGGATTTTTACAAAAATCAGTCAGGAATGCTGTTTGCAGCCTGTCAGAAAATATTTATTTCAGTAAACAGAATATTTGCTGTATGGAAATGGATCAAAGTTTTTTTTCTTTGAATCTATAGTGAGGGGGTTTTGAGGTGGTGGTTGTTTGGGGTTTGTTTTTTTTTTTGGTTGTTTGTTTTTACTTCTTCCCTCCCCTCCCTCCTGATCAACTGTCCTCTGAACTTAGTGGGTATCTTTCAAAAGAGAATGGTTTTTGGATGTGGTACTTCATGGCAGATGGTATAAAGGCTACCAGAAAGGAGCACTGCTTACTTAGAGGTCAGAGGATATCTTCCCATCCCTTTAGATGGCTTAACAGCTCTGTAAGAATAACAAATCTGTTTAAAATAGGAAATCAGAAGGAAGTAGAGCTGTGTCAGGCAACATTAACACTGCCATGTGCAATTTGACCTTGGACAGCTCGTCAGATCTCTTGTTCAGCTCATTCATCATTATTCTAAGCTGTCAACATGAACACCCTTACTCATTAATTATACATTAACCTCATTCATGACTTTTAATCTATAATGGGTCAGGATGTTTAAAAATAATTAAATAAGAATGTGCAGTGGTAATAAGGATAATACATGTACCAGAGTTTAGGGCATCTGACTGCAAATCAAAAATAGGTGATGCTGAACAATTAAATGGAAAATAAAACAAAAACAAGAAAGGAGAGGTCTCCAAATCTCCAACCCTGCAGTTAGAACAGTATTATCTTTAAAAGATTCCCAAAATATGCAGCTTGTAGGCTTCTGACTTTTTTTTTTTTTTTTAAAAGTTACAAAATGAGCATCAGTTTTCAAAGCAAGGAAATATGATCTGCTGTAAGCAGATTAGTGGATCAAACTGTTAGGCACTAGCTCAGATAAAATAGGGATGGGTTCTTGACGATGTTCAGACTCTCTTCTGCTGGTCGAACTGCCAATGCTCCCATTTGGTGGGTGCGTTTGCTGGGTGGAGTGCGCTGACTGCAGGAGATGACATTGTTTTCAGAGCACGCTGTGTTCCCACAGGTTGGTGTATCCATCGCCTGGAAGCTGAACCGCTTTCTCAGTGGGTCTTCTAACCTATGCAGTGGCTCGATTTCCAAGCAACCTGGGGTGACAGCAATCTTCTGAATGTCAGTCAGTTCTCTGTGCTGAATATTGGATTCAACAGAGGATTTACCTCCACGTTTCCAGCACTGATAATGTTTTAATTCTGAAATTATCATACATTGTTTCTTCCCATAGTAAAGGAGTTTTCACATCACACAGCACTAGGGCACCTTGCTTTCCGATATCACAGAGGACTTTTCGTATTGTGGCAGTTGTCTGCAGGAAGCTGAAAGTGCCAAGGTTTCCAAAACAGGCTTGAAGCAGAAATAAAATTTTATACCCAAGGAAGAATTACTACATGCCACATAACATTTCAAGCTAAAATAATGTTTCATCAAAGATTTAGGGAACAAGGATTAGTTTTTTAAACCTAGCTAAGTCAATGAATCTTATATCCCATATACTGCTATACATTATGTTCTGAGATACATTTCACTATGCTAACTCAAGGCTGTTCTACTGAGGTTGCTTCAAAGAAAAAACCCTCAACTGAGAGGACATTTCACTGACCTAGTTTAAAAGAACTTGTGAAACCCACCAGCACGAGGATGCCCAGGCAGGTGGTCAAAGAATATTACACTGCCTGTGAAGTACTTAATGAATTTTAGAATGGTCAATTATGGAGTTCAATAATGGTCAATTATGGAGCCTCATATATATATAGAAGGATTTACCTTGAAGAGAAAAACCAGAATAATTTGTCCCAGCTGCAAATGGATGCCATTTGAAGTATCCAGACTATGCTTTATTATTCCCAGAGAAGCTAAAAGCCTTCATAAATAATTTTTGGCCACATCCAGGATTTTCAATGGACTCCAAGAAAGTTAGGGCTAGTACCTGGTAAACTTCAGTAGAGGCTGCGTACTACCTGGAGCACTTGGAAAAGCCCTGTCTCTTTGAACAGCTGGATTCTGCTCAGCTCTAGCAAAATACATGTATTTCATAGCTCTGAAATACTCTGTACAATTTTAACCTTAAAAATGTCCAAATGCGATGGTAGGTGCTTAATCTGATTGCCTACTGAGTTTAGTAGGACTCTGCCTGTGGCATTAAATAACAGTACCTTTGTGTAACCCACTGGTTACAGGTCCCTGTTGTGTGGCATCCACAGAGGTGCGGGATTTTAAAACCCACCTACACAGCCCTGCTCTTCTCCCTCCACTGCAGCAGCTCATGCTTTTAACTCCAGACATCTCCGGGGCAGGTTAGCCAAGGTAGTCAGCATCACATATGTACACTTATAAACTACCTTTTATCTGATGATCTCAAAGCACTTCACATCCATTAATTAAAATCTAAGGGCTTGGTAATAGGTTGAGATGAGTATTTTCTGCTGTCCCTCAGGTAAAACAGCAGTTTCACTTAAATATGAGCAGCAATTGGCTTTAAACCTAGAGAATCTGGTTTTATGAGCAATCCCAGGTCTGTATGTAGTAAAAAGTACGATTACGTGGGATGGACTCGGTTTGTGCTAAAATGGAAATTCAATTTTAATTCAAAATACCTTTAATGTATTTCTTTCTTACACTGAAGTGAGCATATTGGGCTATTTATTCCCAAATGGAATTCCAGCAATGGGGGTTACTGAGGATTTAGTTCCTGAAATGTGTTTTTTTCTTACATCTGTTTTAGAAAATCCTGTTCCACATGTGATCAGTATCATAATTAAAGGACTTTTCTGTGTATGTAATGCTTCCAAGTTGACACATCTGACCGTGTATTTGGGCAATGTAAAATTAATCCAGTATCAGTAAAGCAATAGGAGGCTTTTTTTTTTTTTTTTTAAAGGGATGTTAGTTCACACCTTATAAACCAGCTCTAATTTCCATTGTTGGGGAGTGTTGTCTTTTACTCAGAATTCTGACTTGAGGTGTGGGACCAATGAATAGAAATTCATAAAGGGAGAATTTCTCCTCTGGGGGAGGCACCAGTATTTTAGAAAGGAAAGAAGGTGCATCTATAAAGAGAAGGCATATTCTCAAACTTTCTGTCAGCATGAAAAATATCAGAAATAGTACCTTAAAAATAAAGAGCCATATTTGAAAGCATAATTAAGGGATAACACGTTCCAAGCCCTGAAATGTCATCCCTTCTCTGTGCCTCAGTATCTCCTTCTCTAAAATGCACATCATGACAGTAGCCTGTTTGGTGAAACACTTCCATACCACCTGGTAAAAAGCATCATCCAGAAGCTTACTCACTGTTATTGGAAGTGAACACGAGTAATTGTTTCAGATAAAATGACAGACTGCCATATAATCACTACATTCTTCCAGTCTGAATCCTGAAACACCAAAAAGATATTCCCTTCCCATCCCAAGACCACACTTAGACCAGCTGTGACCTGTTACGACTGAACGGTGTAGCAGTGATAGTCATTTCAGCTGGTCTGTGTATGTGTATTTCTTCTGTTTGAATGCATAGCATTTTTCTTAATTATTTCTGACTTTTCATCCAGCATGCTATAAGCTTCTTATGAAGAAAAGAAAATAAATAATTCAACTTCCACTTATTCCAGGAGGAGACTGGCTGTTCTAATCTATCCTTAGAGAATAAACAAGCTAGCTGTTCACATACAGCTTATTAGAGTATGACAAATAAACATGTGCACGATATTGCAATGACAATAAGGATGGGGAATACCAGAACTGTATTTTGGGCTGGAATTTGAGGCTGGGACCATTTCCAGTTCCCTCCCAGGGGCTTGAAAGTTTGGCTATGCTTTTGCCCGTAGCTGCAAGCCAGAGACTGGTAACAAATGTCAGTGCAATAAGGAGTGAGGAAGAAAGGACGGAGCCAGAGAGTGTGTCAAAGCGTGGATTAATTCCCCATTGCGAGAGTGCTCGGGGCTGCTTTGCGCAGTGCGTTCAGAGAAAACTCTCAAATGAGTTAAAAGTCTGGTCGAGAAATACGGTTCCTTGGCCACCCAGGAGCAAGACCCTCTGTTTAGGGTATTCTGTTGGAAATATTAATGTGTTAGGACACCGTGCTGGGAAAGCTTCTGCACCTGCTTTAGAGAAACCTTTCAAAACACATATTACTTGCTGCCTCCAGGAATGTTTCTGTTTTACTTGGAACAAGTGTGGGATGAAACATTTGAAGCAGTTTTGGACCAAAATTTAAGTTTTCCCCTTTCCCAGGGATGGAGTCTGTCAATTTTAGCTCTTACCGATGGATGATCGGGGCCTCACCCTGGCGCAGCCCACAGGCTGATGGATCAGGTGAAAGACAAGAAATGAGCTTGCACCCCAAAAATCCTAGGTAAGAGGTCTTACATCTAGGCCCTGGCAGACTGACTACAGTAGAGCAACACAGGAGAATAATTTCACTGACAAAGTTTCCCGAAAGCTTCACTGCCTCAGCATTTGGCCACTGCCTTGGGAGCCCTGCAGAGCTGTGGAGCATCAGCCTTGCAATGGGGTTGGGTTTGACACCGAAGGCTGCCGCTTACTTCCAACACCACCGGAGCAACAGGGGCTGTTGTCCTCATTTGAAAATGTTTCAGTAAAACATAAAACCTTTGGATTCTTTCCTCTGAAACAGTAAAATATGCAATTGGACTGGAATTGACTTCATCCACAGGAGATACCTGACAATCTTGCTTGATGAGAGTGAGCTGCATGTGTCACCAGAGAGAGAGTGTCTGAAGAAGAGGAAACCATCCATCTTACCACCCTGACCTTTCTGATAGCCAGCTAGTAGTATGGGCAGAGCTCCACCGATCACTTCAAAGTTTATTGCTCTGTTAGTCCTCTTTGATTGACAGATCACCTAATGGATAATAAATTACTGCCCTCCACTCGGACTGGGGGCTGCCTGCATGTTGCTAACGCTGATTTTTCAGAACCTACTATCACTCACTCTCTGCTTTTGCAATTTAAAGGGATGCGAGTTCAGAGACAATAAATAAATACAGAGGACTGGGATTTCAAGGGTATGTGTGGGGAATTGACAGCACGGTGCCCTCTAAATTTCAGTGTGACACAGGCTCCCACATCCCTCGGGTCTTTTTAAAAATCTTGCAGCTTTACTTTTATGCCTGCTGCAAACCTGGTTGTCTCTCTCCCAGGCATCTGAGGGTGGGAGAGCGAAGCCCCTTTCCTTGGTCCCGGGGGGCACACCGGGGAGGGGGGGATCAGCAGGATGCTTGCCTTGGGTGCCCACCTGAACCCGAGGAGAAAATGTGCTCTGCAGTGAGTTCAATCTGAAGAAACTCCACCTGAAACCAGTGGTGCCTCTAGGACGGGGCCTGACTCTCAGCTTTTACTCAATTCCAGTCACAGTGACTTGCTTTGGCACGCGAGCAAGCGTGGAGCAGAGACTGAATAAAGACCTCAGGGTTCTGCCCATAAAAAGAAAATGAAGTGGAAACGCCTCTCTTGAGGTTGGAGAGGCCAGGATTTGTTATGGCTGCTCCGGGTCACCGAGAGCGCCGCAAATCAGCGACGCTTTCCTCAAGAGCTGCTGTCAGCCCTGCCACTTCCATTAGTTCTGCCACGTGTCAGGACGCAATTAAAAAAAATGTCCCTCTTTCACACTTACCTTTGGGACCGGTGGGCTTGTCGCCAGCGCTGGGGAAGAGGCGCTCCAGCTGCTGGTCCCACTGGTACTGCGGTGCGAATACCAGAACGTGTAAGCTAGAAAAAGCCACAAAAAACCTCAATTCTCACACGGGTGAGATTTTCCAGAGCTCTGTACGGATGGAGCAGGACACGTTTAAATGTATTAGCAAACCGTATTCCCTCATCTTAGAGCGCTGCTTTCCTGGAAGACTGGGGAGGTGGAAAGGCTCTGACATTAAGGAGTGTAATTTTGCATGTAATTTTGCACTGCTTTCCTGAAGGCAAAGGACCTTCCTCCCGTGCCAGGGATCTCCCCTAGGCACTGTGGTCGGGGTGCTGTTGCTGAATGATCATACGTGCCTGTGATAGCTTTAGCTAAGATTGTGGAGAAGGGAGAACCTGCATAAACCTAAAGAATTTCGGAGTCAAAGAAAACGTGTTCCTCCCCCAAAAGAAACCAACACACTCAGGTGGATCCAAACTGGTGCTGGTGGAGCTACACCATTATCCCTAGGCACACGCAGCTTCTCTAAATCTCCCTGTCCCTGCATTTTCTAGGGTTCTTGCGTGGTGCACCAACTGTTTTGAGGCTTCCATTTTAAATTATCAAATTAAAAGTACCAACCGCAGAGGCACCATCAGCATGGCAGGGAGCTCCCACAGGTTGGGTCTCTCTTTTCTGGCAGGTGTTTTTCTTTAGTCCCAGGATTGTGCCTTTTCCCTACACTCTGAGTTTTCTCTCTCATTCCCCCCAGCTCCAGCCCCCGGTCTCTGATAGCAGCTGCCGTCACCACTTCACACATTTTCAGACACATACTTGGGCATTCTCAGGGCAGTGAGCGTGGGATGGAGGTGCTGATCTCTCATCTTGCTGCTCTGTAGCATCCCAGTTGCTCCTTACAGCCACCGCTAGATCTCTTAATTCTTCACCCATGAAACTGTAGATTTTTGGGACAGACAACATCTTTCATTGCTTTTGTGAACGCTTGCGTCTCAGAAAATCTAGCCCAGTGGGGTTTGGTATGTGTGTGCATCTCCAGCCCCTACGACACTGCACATACTCAGAGCTTTCATTATATACACTCCTTTTCCCTCTTGACTGAGGGAACAGTGAGACCTTCAGAACGTGTTTATTTATGAAATCTGCGTTACTTGTTCCTGTAACATTTATTTTTCTCCCTCTTTGGAAAGCACAGAAGTTCAACACGGGCCCTTAGAAACACAGCTGCTGTTATTTTGCAGCTGGGTGCTACTATGTGGAGAGCATCTGAAAAGGGAGGCTTGAACATAGGAAATTAGATGCAAGTTTACATCGCTGTGGAGAACAATACATGAAAAACTTGCGATGTAGATTTTAATCCAAGATTTTTAATATGAATATTTCATCCTGCAGCCTTTACAGTTGAATGGAGGTTTGAAAAGTCCATCTATGTACAGATCTGTGGAGGACAAGCTACTATTTACTCTTCTTTCTCGAACGACGGTAAGCCTGGTGGGTTACACAACATAGCCCTTCTTTATACCCTCAGTTTAGGAATGTGCTATGGCTGTTCAAGAGAGCATTTATGTACACCAGTGAACTCTAAGTGTAAGCTGAATGTTTAGCACATTTTTCAGTGCTATCTTCACAGCATGGTCTATAGGCAATGTGTTCCATTTACCCATGCTTCTTACATTTCTGCATCTTTATATTAAAGCTTATGGCTTAAAAAGAAGGGAACTATGTTGCTTCATTTACCAGTATCAAATATTTTTACTGAGAGTAATTGCTTATCCAGAGTTTGCTTATATAAGAATTAAACAGGGTATTCCATTAAAATTATTAAAAATATCTTTCTATAGCTCTGCTCTCTCCACTTCTCCTCTAATGTTCAGAATCACATAAAATAATAATGAGCATACATAGCCTTCTGCTGTTTTCATAGACAAGGCAGTAAAGAGACAGTTGCTGTTCCCTTGAGTGCTAGCCCACGAATCAGAAAGTCTAATCAGCTACAGTATCTGACACACTAGATAGCCCCTGTATTTCATTATTGCTATATTAAAATCTTTCCTATTTGAATTCTGTATTCTCTATTAAAAGGAGAGAGGGAGATAGAAAAGATAATCAAGAGAGGGCAAGAAGAAAGGACTTAAAGAAAAGTAACTCTCTTTTAACTCCCCCAGCCTGATGCTTTAGAATTCTGTTTCCAGTGCAAGAACTGGTCTGAAAATACCCGGAGCAAGTACCTGGCATACTGCGGCCGTCATACACCCCTGGGGCTGTGTTGTAAGAGTTCAGCTTTAGTAGCCTGGGTAAGACCCAGCGCTGGCTTGTGGTTCTGCCTCGCAGAAAATGCTCAGTGAAAAGTAACTGAACAATGGGTTTTTTTCACTGCTTGCCCACACCACTTGCCTACCGTGCCTGTGCCTGCAATTGAATATTCAGGGTTCCCTTGGTTAGGTCCAAGGACTGCAGAGGGGCAGAAGCTGCACTGGGAGTCAATGCAAAGGGAGTTTTCCTGGGAGAATCTGCTGCTGGGTGTTGCCAGTCTCTGACTATCCACAGTGTGGAAGATGCAGCATCGCTGCAGCCTTGCCAGCAGCGTGGCTGGCGTGTAGGTTTCATAAAAGCAACATCTTCCAACGTGCTCAGAAATAGGAGGTGCGTCTCTTTGTGCATCAGTCCACGCTGATCTGTAAATTAGGCTGTGACAAAACAAATTAGATTTAATTTTGCATAGCTGTCCAATGGCATTACTACATGTGTTATTACATAATCCTTTGAATCAATGATTTGACTTTACATGCTTGCATCTTATGAAATTGAGAAAGATCAGTTCAATACCTGTAGGCAGTTGCTGAGTGGCACAGATGTATATAATATCAAACAATAGATGTCACTGTTATGCCAATAAAAATGGGTTATATTTACAGTTATTGGTAGTTTCAACCTCCATTGCACAAAGCTGCTAAGTCAAAAGTGTAGAGTCAGGGCACTCACTGACACATCACACTTTTTTAAACATGAGTCCTGCACCTCCTTCTGGTTTTTCATCTATCAAATTAGACACAAAAATTTTAAAAGTCAGTTTAAACAAAATAAAAAAGATATTTTCCTATGGCTTTATGCAAATTGGTCATGCAAGAATAGCACCACTACCCAAAAGTTACCACGAGCAGGACAAAAAGAAAAAGGGATGCGGGAAGCTTATCTGGAGAAATATCAGAGATGGAAACATTTCTGCTTAGACTTCTTTCTTTCAAAGGGAAGGGTGGTGTATTTATTCTCCTCACTTTGGAATGATAACAGGGAGGATGGCATGTATGAACTCACCAAAAGGGAAAGACCAGGTTATAAGCAGTAGTTTTCTGAGAGACAAGAAATGAGGGAGAGGCATCACAGGCAACATCCCACAGCAGCAAAAGACAGGGAGAGTCTGCAGAAAGAGGGAGTAAGTACCCAAGCAAAGTTTGAGCTCCAATGTCCTATTTCAAGAGGTTCTTAATACTGCTTGAAATTGGTATAAAATTATGTATATTAGACTGCGAACAATATAAGAAACTCCAGACCAGCAATGGTACCCTTTTGCTCAGCTGTAAGCAAGACCTGTGCAGAGTCAGCTTTCGGGTGATGAGCAAAACCAGTAAAGTCTAACAAATCAGAATGAGTTTAAACATCAATTTCAGGACAAGACACAGAGGAAACCGGGCAGGTGATTATACAGCAGCTGTTCAGCACCTACTGTTCTATTCCTCAATATCAAGAACACAGTTTGCTGAGAGAAAATGTCTGTGCTCAGTGGTCGTAGGAGCCTATTTGTAGCAGTAAGACAAGAAACAAAATGCTTCCTTGTCACCAACTGATTTAGAAAAAGTGGACAAGCGTTTTGGTGCACAGTGCTGTCATCAGCCTGGCCCCAGTCAGTCCCAAGGAGAAGGAGGTTCCTGATTTTTTTGCTTCTTACCATGAGTTTGGAAGACATAAATTAATTCAAGCAAAACCTGAGTCTTATAAATAAAAGCCACATGGTAGGTTTACATCAAACCTCTTTCATCCAGAATGTGAAGGAGACCATTTATAATTTTTGGATAGACGACACCTGAACTGTACGCACAAAGAGGTGTTCTTTCAAACAAAACCACCAATGTTACGTACACAAATGCCAAACCTTTACCGTGCAGATTTGATTGCACCTACTCAGTAAAAACCCCACAATATTACACTGAGGAGGACAGCTGCCTCCATCCAGTCCAATACCTGAGAGAATTGCTAGGAATTTTCTTTCAAGTTTGCAGACAAGACTGTGCTTGCCATTTGGACAACATTGTGATGCAGATGTAAACATTTCTGTGCTTATTTACCAAAGTACTGCAAGTTTTGCATGTACACAGGATCCTTGCATCTCAGCTTTCCTCTTCTCCGGTATATCTTTTCCTCTTCACTTGAAATCATCTCCTCACGTATGTCACATCCCAGTCTCTTGCTGAGGAAATGATTAGGAGGTCACAAGAAGAAGAATGACTCAATATAAAAGCAGAAACAAGAGAAGACTTCAAGGAACAATCTGAGGAATAACAACGTTGTTTCCATCACATATTCCTTGTAGCATTAAAGGAGCAAGAGCGGCAGAATACCAGGTGAATTGCTTCAAAACATAAAGTCTTTCAAGATACCCTATGAGATATTACCTGCTTCTGTAGAAAAATAAAAGGAAAATGATAGAAATACCTCGTAAATCATAGCTGAGGTGCATATTTCAAAGATTCACGGGATTCTTGTACAAAGTAGGAAATGGTATGTTTTGCAATGTAACATTGCCTGATAGCACAGAGGAATTTTCAGCCACAGGCTTTCAGCTTGGGAAATGTAGGTATAAAAATTCAGTATTTCACATGTACTTTTATAGCATGGAGATAAAGCATGCTCCTGGACACAATTAAATCGAAAACGCAAAATCTTAGCATCTGTGAAAGTACAAATATTGATGTGCATCACTAAACATATGTTGCTGACTAAAGCTATTATTAGCGACAACAGTCATTCTCTACTCTGGAAAATCCCAGTTGCCTTGGGCTTTGTTTGAGCAGAAAACCAGAGAAAAATCTGAATAAAACCTTGTGAGTTAGCCTCATGATAATAGGCTGAGCTGTAATACTCAGATAATAATAAAGCCAAAAATACAGGGCTAAATTCAGCCATGCTTACTTGGTGCTAAATTGAGCAAATTGCATACTGCCTGCTGCAGAGGCAGTACCAGAAGGCACCTTGTTCTCCCAGATTGTCTTTGCAGGGTACAGATTATTTTGATCCATTCATTGCAGCTCCCATTTGGACTGACACCTCAGAACTGAACTGGAAACTCCAGATGCTGCAGTTTGGGAAGCTGGAGGTCCTGCTGGGGTTGAACCTCACCTGTTTTCTATCGCACAACGCACACAGCCAGCAGATCTCGTGCCTGCCTCTTTCACCCAGCTCTGCCCTTCCACCCTCCTACAGCAGCGTGGGGCCATCTCCTGTCCTAGCTGCTGCAAGCCCCAGGTGAGCTCTCCTAAAACCACATCAAGCTGTGGGTTTTCTGGGCCCTGAGCTCAGCTTTCTACATCATTCCCCTGGACTTCCACAGAAACAGAGCCAAATAATGATGTCTTCAAACGGTCAACGAACCACCTGGTTATCAGAGGTATTGAGGAAAGGGGTTACCTTTGCACAGGCTTGATCACAAGTGCCTGAGCCAGGAAGGTTTAAGCAGAGTTGTACTGCCAAAGTCGTACTTTTAAACATCCTATTTCTGGTTCCAAAATTCACAAGATTAACTTTCTGTAAATATTTTTTTTCAGCATGGTCTTCCAGCTTGGAAGCATTTAGATTGTTACCTTTCCAAGTTTATTTCTGCTACCAAAAAGTCTAAAAGATTAATTAACCCCCAAACCAATATGATTCTGACAATTAAATAATTCTAGAACATACAAGAGGAATGAAAAAACCTGTGTTTTGTGAGACACGAGAGCTGGCAATGCTGGCAGAAATTTTGAAAGGAAAGATTGTAAGACACACGCAACAATATTACTGCTGACTGCCTGGTATGGAGAGTCACAGCTAGAAAGGCAGTTTGAACAGGAGGAGTAGATGGGAAGGCAAGTGGATGTGAGAGCAGAGGGCAAAGCAACTGAATGTTTCAAAAAACTGTGGATGAATCAATTTTATTTTTCAGCTGACGCACATGTTATGGGTTGAACTGTCCTGCCTGTTCAAGGGAGCGTACGGGCATTCAGATGCTTTAGACTGAAGGAATTCAAACCTTTGAGGACTGCACAGGGAGAACAAGCGATGAAGAAATCTAACAAGGAGTTCAGCAGAGACTGAATCAAGCTATGGAGGCACTGCAATGCTGCTCTGACAAAATTAACTGGCAAACACTAGGGAAGTGTGGAAAATAAGAACGTATTTTACAGACGAAGCTATTCTAAGCTCAGAATTAGGAAGGTAGCAGCTGGAAAATTTTACCAACATATATATTTATGCCTGTCTATCTATCTCGCTATATAGTTGCAATGGGAACTACTATCACTTGTTGACAGAGGAGGTTCTGAGTGTGTGTGTGTTCAGCCCTTATGAAACACTGAGGTCAAGCAGGGGCATACAAAGTATTGGAGGGGTGGGATGTAGAGCTCCTAAGTATAATGTCTCGCCAACAATAAAATCTCCCCTGGAAATGACTCAGGTAGGAAGAGAACAGATTTAAATCCTTGCAGCATAACAGAATAGCAGTATTTATGGTTAATTGTCAGGCATTAAATTATTAGATTAGCCAGGTTCTATTTATACAATGGTTGCTTTTCTTGTTCATTCAGCTGCAATCAGTTATAAACAAAAACTCATCCCATAACAGGGTTTCAGTTGTTTAACAGGCTAAGTGAGCGGCTGACCTCACTATAATTAATTAGGGATCTTTATTTAATTGAACATTCATGGTCACCAGAGCAATGCAAACCTAAACCCCAGCACACTTACCTGATTCTGGTTTCATTACGAAGGTATGCCCTTGGCCAGTAAAAATTAGAATGAATTTTCATTGAATCTGTGAACCTTTATGGGTTGGGCTCTGTGGACACGTGTAAACGCGCTTAAACTACATTTCCAAACCCAAAATACAAAGGGGTATTCTGTGGCTACAAACTCATAGACAACAGGCAGAAGTCATTCTTAAAGTCTAGGTAATAGGAAGGGATTCTGCACTCTACATACACAGGATTTATGTTTAGAAAGCAAAGGAAAATATGTAAATGAAGATCATCAAAGAAGGAAAAGAGGTTAATCAACACCTCGCATAATGACAAAAATGGAAAAGAGGGCTAATTTAGTTAATTCCTTTTGCATCTGCTTTAGAAAGCAGTAGGGTGTGCTCATGAGTCACCTTCTGAGCTTAGTTGCAAACAGCCTCCTGAATGTGTGAGTATAAACAAAGAGCAAAAAAAATTCATTTTCCTACTCACTGCAAACCATCCCGCCCTGGTATGACTTTGTTCCAGCTCATTAAAACTGTGTTTCTAGAACTGTGCCCAACTCAATTAATTCATAACCGTTTTTGCCAAAACAGTTCATGCTCATGATTTATAGCTAAGGCACGGCCACAGCATGTAAACAGCGGGGACTTAGACCTGGAGTAAGGACCACAGGCAGCCAAAAGAGTGAATCTATCACATGCCTTTTGTAGAAAATACTTCCTACACTCAGCGAAAAGGGAGCCTGCTAGAAAGTCCCAGGCAAGGGACCATGGAGCCAGTGTACTTTCACATACTGTACCCCATGGTGGGGTACCTGGGCTTTACAACCTGCTGCTCTACTATATCCAGCACCTCAAACACAAGAATCGAAGAGAAATGCTAAGGAAGGAACCTCAAAGAAGTTGATTTTCAGAAAGAAAAAAACCCTTTCATGGTAAATCCCTGCTGGAAACAACACACTTTTATCTTAATCTGGCAAGTAGTACCTATGTCTCATTGCATCTCTGAACACTACAAGCTGCTGAAACTAGGAACACCAAAACAAGCAGGATGCCAATAAATAAACGCTTGTAAAGTGCACTGAAGCTGAAAAGCACAGCATATTATTACTAGGAGATGACCAGCATTTAAACAACGTTTGGTGTCTCAAAATTTCATCACTGAAAACAAATTTCTGGCTTGGTTGAAAGGCTGCTCAAGTTCTTCCATTGGTTTCAGCAGACTTCAGATCAGATGTTTAAAATGTTCACTAGCATAAACTGGTGGATGGGACCAACAGCCAGAGAGAGCTCAGATGGCGTGAGGAAATGGAGGGAGATTGTAATCAATTAATTAGGTATGATTTATACCATTTAATTTCTTCCACTTATTTGCTATCTTTTCAATATTTTATACTAATTAATTTCCAAATTGAGTAATAAGCATAGATACGTGTCTGATGCTTTGACCTCTCTACCAAGAGCAGTTTTTGCAGGGTTTCCCATCAGGAATGATGCACCAGTCTGGGGCTGCCACTCCTTGCATGCCACTGTCGCACTGATACGGGCTATCTGATGGTGCTTTGCTGGATGCAGCGTTTCTGACCCTTTGATCCAGCAAATCTCCCCTCATCGGGCCTCTGATACAGGGCACTGACTCTCCTGCTTCCCTCTGCAAACCTTGCAGGCGTATCTTCTCCCCACTGGTCAGGCAAGTGCCATGATCTTTAGTCTGATTTTTATGAATGCAGGTTCTAGCATCTTTTTCTTTTAATGTCTCATGAGAATACGGTTAAGAAAGAAAGATAGAGAGGGAGAGCGGAAAAAAAGTGAGCTGATGCTATAAAAAAGCCACTGCTTATACCATGACAAAATAACCCTAATTTCCCAAATATATCACACTCAGAAATGACAGTGCTTTGCACTCTAACGCCTTTTTAAATCACTCAAAATGCCTCCTACCCTGGGAACGCGACTTTCACTTTGGTGCAGTTTGACACAACTCTGAAGCAGGCTCCATCTAGGCAAGTACATATATATGTGTGTGTGTATATGTGTATATATATATGTTACAAGCATGAGGAGGAAACCTGCCCAGATGAGGTGAGGTACTTTTTTTGTAAATTCTTGCTTTTTCCTACAAGTTAGATCCTCGCAACTGCACATTTTTGCTTTCTACAGTGAAAAATACCTGGAAACAACACTGTCGTATTTTCCTATGTGTCTAACCCACTATTTTCACGAACAAAATCAACCAAAATATCCCTGGAGACACTATTTAAGATTTTTTAAGCATTTGAGTTGTGGGGCAGTTTACGCAGTGGCATCATAACAGCTCTCATTTTGCAGCAGTTTCAGGGTTCAGGGGTCTCCAGCACAGCTTACGGCATACAGGATCTCTTCGTGCAGCTGTGGTTGCTGCCCTGTTCTTCCTTGCAAAGAGCTGACCGGAATAATCTGACTTTTTCTTGGATCTTGGTCACGATGCCAATTTTTTGACCCAGAACTGATTCAAACTGTGCAGCGTAAAAATCTACATTGTAGTCTATTTCCCCAGCCGCTTCTAAGAATACTTTCAACCATCGCAGAGATTCCCGATACTTCTCCAGAAGCATTTTCTCATCCACCTCTTTTCTCTTCTGTGTTTCCCCCCCAGTACTGAAAGTAAATAACTGAGGGGAGACTTCCTTGTCTGCCTGAACCCCAAATAGCTGTAACTCTGCTGTCCTGGGACAGTTCGGCATAGTCCATGGTTTCTTCACATCTTTCAGCTGACGTGGGAACCTGAACATCTCCTGACAGGGCTGTCCAACGGAATTTAAATTCACCACCAGCTCCTTCACATGGCTGGCATACCGTAGGGCATTAAGGGTGTGCTTGCAGGATCTCATTCCTGGAGAGATAGTGACAATCATGCTGGTACAGAGTTTTCCCCTATAAATGAGTCCCTCAGGACCTGGGTGAGTTTGCTCTGAACGGGTGTGGGCTCTGTTATGCCTCAATACCCGGATACACTCTTTGAGTCCCAAGAGGCTTTTATTAGTATCAGCCTCCTCCAGCCTTGTTTGCCTGTCTGCAGTGGAGATGTCAGCTCCTCGCTCATTCCCAGCCAAATCAATCGAGGAAAACTTGGTATACAAATGCCGTCTCTTCTTTGAGTATGATCTGGAAGACGGCAGGGCTCCAGGAGGAGTGAGTGTTGGCAGAGGTCTTGCCTGACGTGCGACACTTGCTAACCGTTTCAATTAGCTTGATGACATCTTCCACGCTGGTGACTTTTTCCTCCCACAGGCCCACCACTTGGATCTGCTGTTTACCATCTTCCAGCACTCTCAGCTGCTTCTTCCAGTTCAGAAGGTCAAACACTTTGCTCCCATAAATCTCAGTGAAGGCCCCATAGACTCAAAGCTCCAATTTCTGGCAGCTGGGGTCCTGCAGCCTGTGGAAGACATCCTCGGCAAC
This sequence comes from Haliaeetus leucocephalus, assembly GCF_000737465.1. Lineage (NCBI taxonomy): Eukaryota > Metazoa > Chordata > Aves > Accipitriformes > Accipitridae > Haliaeetus > Haliaeetus leucocephalus. The sequence continues at coordinate 5,405,989 of NW_010973082.1, forward strand.
CAGGACATAGATCTCTTTGGAGGTGTCCTGGTTTCAGCTGGGGTAGAGTTAATTGTCTTCCTAGTAGCTGGTACAGTGCTATGTTTTGAGTTCAGTATGTGAAGAATGTTGATAACACTGATGTTTTCAGTTGTTGCTAAGTAGTGTTTAGACTAATGTCAAGGATTTTTCAGCTTCTGATGCCCAGCCAGTGAGAAAGCTGGGGGGGCACAAGCAGTTGGCACAGGACACAGCCAGGGCACCTGAGCCAAACTGGCCAACAGGGTATTCCATACCATGTGACGTCATGTCTAGTATAGGAACTGGGGCAGTGGGGGGTGGGGAATCGCCGCTTGGGGACTAGCTGGGTGTTGGTCGGCGGGTGGTGAGCAATTGCCCTGCGCATCATTTGTACATTCCAATCCTTTTATTATTACTGTTGTCATTTTATTAGTGTTATCATTATCATTATTAGTTTCTTCTTTCCTGTTCTATTAAACCGTTCTTAGCTCAACCCACAAGTTTTACTTCTTTTCCCGATTTTCTCCCCCATCCCACTGGGTGGGGGGGAGTGAGTGAGCGGCTGCGTGGTGCTTGGTTACTGGCTGGGGTTAAACCACGACAAGAGGACTCAGAGTTCTTGACAGAGAAACTTCCCCTCATGGCGCGTGTCTTGCCGCTGCCTGCCTGGCCACAGGTGAAGCAGGTAGCCATAGTGCCCTGGGAATGGTCTCCACCAGGGGCTGGGCAGTGTGCCTGTACACCAGCGCATTGGTGGCACAATCATCAAAAGCACGGTCAAAGCGGAAGAGCTGGTGAGGTCCGGCTTCTGCTTAGCTTCATGCACCATCACCAAGTCATGGCAGAGGACTGTCACTACATCGAATTCGTTGAGCTTAGCCTCCCGTAGGTTCGGTGACCGCCTCCGAACACACACGCGGATGCGATGGGGCCGGCATGGTGTGGTGGCCCACAGTGCCTCGCAGTCCGGGTGGCTGTGGCACTTCTGGATCATGGCCATCACATCTGTCCCGGGGTGGAGTGAAGCAGTGGCCTGCTGGGCTTGCTGCTCCCTCATCCCCAGCCGCCAGCATTCCCAGTGTTCTCGCAGCCTTTCTAACTGCTGCCCAAATGATGATGTCCACCTGGGTCTGCAGCCCCTGGAGCCAGACCAGGCAGCCACGGGGCCCCTGCTGTCCCCAGATGGCTTCTTCACTTTGATGGGCTGTGACAGCCATTCACTCGGCAGGCTCTGGTCCCCTTTTGCTGATAGTGGGGCCTCGATGCTGGTCATGGACATGCTCCTTGGTGCCAGGTGAGGGCTGAGGACAAATACAAGCTGGAGATCCACCTGCTTGCTCTTGTTGGCCCCCTTCTTGAGCCGCTCCACAGTGATGCTGGAAGTGCTTTCACGGAGCTCCATCACCAGTGCCAGGTCCTGGCTGGGGCAGGCAGGGCTGGAGCTTGCCCCTGGCTGCGGGGGTCCCGTGGGGCTCAGCACTGCCTGTGCCCCACACTGTGTTACAATGGTCCAGGTGATCCCCCCGAGCGGCTGTGGTAGGGGTTCAGCTTCAAGGTTGAAAATATATATGTTTTTAATCAGCTGCTATGGGTGGAAGGACCATGCAAAGCTGCTATCACCTGAAAGGGCCTATTTGAGTTTCCAGGCTGGCGTGCAGCTGCTGGGACACATCGTGTCTAATTAGATCAGTCACGTTGTGTTAAGCTAATGCCAGTGACACAAGAATTTATAGCAGTGAGACAAGTGCAGAGACTCAGGAGAGCCTTTTTGTCGTGCAGTGACCACACAAAAATGCAGAAAACAACACGTTGTTTTCAATTACCTTGAACATAAATTTTGAATTCTTTTAAAAGGCTTTGCATGCCTTAAAATCCTGCTTGAGAAAGAATGGGCTCAATAGAAAATGAATGAAAATTAGAATTGCAGTGTAAGTGCAGTGGGTACATCCGCATCCATAAGGAAGAGTTTGATATCGTTTTGATAACTAGAACAGCTGATGATATTTTTAATCCATTTCTGTAACGCTCTTCAGTAATCTGGATTCCTGAATAGAGAATTTCAGAGTTCTGGCTACAGCAAAATCTTTTTAACATCTTGGCTTACGTAAGATTTTCGGTTCATTTTGGCAGGTAGCTTCAGACCTTCAGTGACAAGGACTGTTATTTACAAAAATATTCAAATGCTGTAATAGCCCTAAGAAGAATGCTTGCAGAAATAGTGGTAAACTTACATAAGCTTGAAGCAAATAAAACCAATTTGGGAGGTTTATTTTAGAATTATCTCTATTTGTTCTTGCCTTTTGACTGGTAACTTAAAATGATGAATTCAGGTAGTCTGAGATCACCAAAACTTAACAATAAGGAGAATCTTGGGTGTCCTTGCTTACCAACCCTCCTGTGGAGCCAAAACACCAATTAAGGTGTGCTATAATTTCTTGAAGGAGAGCAATTAATGTTCACATTTTTTGTCTGGAGACGTAGGCATCATGACTACTGTTGCTTTCAGCTACCTATCCTCAGCTAAATCCTCATACCTTTGAATGCGCTTTAAATGTAATTCAAAACATTTTTATGTGGGGAAATTATGTCACTGTTATAAAGAGATCTAGTTCTTGGGTGTCCATCATAATGCCAGCCTGAGGAAGGATGCAGAGTAGTAAACCGACAGCAACTTGTTGGCTAGATTTTTGGAGATAAAAGCCTGCCATGTACACTGTTAGATAAGCTTGAAGAAATCCAGAGCGCCAGGGATATAGGGTAGAGTGAAGCTGTGATTTTAAAGGCTTGTTCAGCTTTCCATGGCAACATTGTCTCTCTTAGTACAAGTCCTTGCTCAAATTCTTTTGTCGGATCCCAAGGTCAAAGCACCCCGGAGTAGGAGGCTGCAGCAGTATCCCATGAATGGGCCAGAGGGATATAACGAAATCAATCCTCGTGGCAAACTGCCTTTTCTGTTTAATGTTTGGAGACCTTTTTAGAATCTCAGACGGGCATCAGAGTTCAGTCAAGCTTTTGCGTGAGGAATTTGACATTTGCTCTTGGATAGCTTAACAACTTTTATTCATCTGATGTTCCTAGAGGATACATATGCTGTAACATGTGCTCGAGTAACTCTGCAATCATACCCACCAAGCTGTGTAAGCAGTTGCTCATCTTGGTTTTAATTAGTGATATCGTTGTAAGAGATGACTCAATTTTGTAAAAGTATTGAAATAGCCCCAAATAACCGTAAGAGAAATCTAATTTGGGGAGTGTTACTAGGCTTATTACAGCAGTGCTCAGAGAAAGATGGCTTTTTAAGGGAGCCTAACTGATTGAGGGTTGCCACCAAATTTCAGTTAGATTGAGATTCATATTCCAATGCTCTTAGAATACAAATTTTCAGCCCAAATAAATACTGAAGAAAAACAGAGGACTTCCAAATACTATCAGTAGTACATTCCTTGTATGGAAAAGGTAATATAACCTCAGTGTGGGGCCAGGATCATTTTGGATCTATGATAATATACTTAGTAAATAAGACAGCCACACTTGAAATCCTTTGACCCAAAAAGGAGCCAAAGATGCCAATATTTCTCATGGTTGGACAGTATGCTAAGTAAATAAAAAGATAAAATTGCTACATATTGGTTTATTTACAAAACCAGCAAATTGCCAGTGGTGTAACTTGCCGAAAAATAAACTCAGAAATTATGCTGTTCATCAGGCACAAATTTTTGACCTTTCTTAGAGAAGCATTCTGGAGAACATAAATATCCAAATATATGTTTTAAATATGAATCTCCCATGAGACAAAACATCAAATCAGCTTTTTTATAGCATTGTTGCAAATTGACACCTAGCAGCTGTTGAGCTCATTACATCGCACCAGGCTTCTCTGCTTGCCTGGCACAGCCACACAACCTGAAGTTGATTTAGTTCTTCGTCAGCTCAGCCTATATCCCAGCCCTTCTTTCACAGAAAGCACTCATCAATTGTCCTTTCTTGAACAAACCACTAACTACTCTTTACTGAGATCCCATCTGGTGAAATTCAAGTATTTTTATAACAATAAGGATGTGCTTGCATGTATCAGCATGTTTGGTTTTAGAGGGGCTGGCTTCGCTTTTCAGGTCGTATATGTAATGATAATGGCTGACCTGTCATTAGCCCACAGATTTAACATTTTAATGGGAAATGGAGCAGTCTGATATTTGGAGGCTACAGATAACTGCAGACCTCGGTGAGTTCTACTTCAGGTAAAGGTATAAATTCAGCACAGTGACTATTAAAGCTAGGAACTCAAAACTAGAGCATACCTTTCAAAATGGCAATACTGTGCATCTCCTTCAGTCATTTATTTAATGGATTAATCCTGGTGAGAAAGCTCCTAAAACATGGATGACTGAAGCCCCGTTTTTATAGGGACTTCAGCTGCCTCTGCACTGGGAAGAGATGCCACTGGGAGAGAACTGAACAGGGGAGTTCTGCAGAGGTTGTGACAGGCAAATACAGTGGCTAACTGACAAAGCAACTAGAAGCAAACATTTCAAATGCACTCATATTTGATTATTTTAATCAATTTAAAATAACCCAGTTTTTTTCCTTTACTTTTCCGATGTTGCTGTTTAAGACTTTAGGATCCTTAGTTGAGCTGTGGCACCAGTTATGTCTGATTATTTGCCTTACATCTTTAAAAAATATTTGCATAAGGCTATTTTATAATTCTAATAAGACACCGAAGCCTGCGAATTATAGTGCAGTAATTCTCACCTCCTGCATTTAACAGCTCTCAGCCTTCAGCCTTACTCTAACAGCACCATCTTGTGCAATATTGCACTGTAAGTCACTCCCAGGAGTGCCTTGCTGCTCCCTGTTCACGTTGGCACCTAATTGCTCAAGTAATCATGTGTGATTTTCTACACAAGAGAACTACAATTTATGCAAGTGCCTCTTTTATAAAGAATATGCTTTTAAAAAAGAGAAAAGACTGTACTTGGCTTGAGATTACATGTTTTAAACTCTGACAAATATTAATGGTTTTGATGGCTATGCATTTACAAGCAGCTTTTATCATCCAACACAGATGGGGAAAATGAGAGATTAAACCAGCACAATGATCAATTAACCAGTAATTTAAAAAAGAAGTGTAAAACCCTCTTCATAAAGTACAAGCGTGCCTGCACACGTGTTACCTTAGAGAGGTGCTTAAGTCCTTGACAAATGTGGAATGTCACAGCCACAGCCCTAATCTCAGCGAAGGGGAACCGCCTGCTCCCACAGTCACCCTGGGATACCAGAGCAGTTTCCCATCCCATCCCAAACGCATGTGGAGACCAAAGCCCCCTTCCAGTTCTCCTAGCCAAGTGCCGACTTAAATAAGGACCCAAAGGAAGAGGATGTTTTGATAATAATTTCACCTGGTTTTCAGATCCCAAGTAGTAAATGAACATGAAATTACTGCTTCGGTGCTCCAACTTCCCTGCAGTGTCCTGGAGGAGAGAAGCACATATCTGGACAGAAAAAGCAGAATTGTTATCATGGTAGGAGGTAGTTATCCTGTAATATAGCAAAAAGTTTATGTTGGATTAGAGTTGAAGAACTGTCAAAAGGAAATTTTGCCGCAGACACAGATGCTGGGGTTTAATCAAGATTCATGTCCACAGGTATTTTTAGGGATGGTTATTTATGGACCGGCATTAAGGTGGCATCTAAAGGCCTTATGTTAAAATCAGGACTCTGTTGTGCTGAACAGCATGTAAATATTTCCAGAAAAAGACAATTTTTCTTCAGTGGGAAGGGAAGGGAGAGGAAGCGAAGGGAAGAGGACAGAAAGGGGAGGGGACCAGTCTTTTTCCAGAGTCTTTAAAGCTTTTGTTTACCTACAAAGAAACCCTGAAACAAACTCTAACACATACTGTGCAATAGCTTAAAACCTTGTAGCTTATTCAAACACCCTTCAAATAATTTGCAAACATACATGAAATTTTTTGTTTGTACTTTTTAAAAGACTAGTGTATTAAGAAAGAAAGTAGCGGATTTGCAATCTTGCTATGAGTCATCAGAGAATAAATGCAATGTGCACCAGCAAAGATATAATGCACAGTCCGTTAAAAGAAGATGCTTTACTATCACAGGATGTAAAAAAAGAAACAAAACCACCCCACATTTCTTCTGCTGCTTTTCCACTGTTACCAAGCTGTCAGCTCACCCTATGTGCAAAAAGCTGTGGTCGCAACCTGCAACATTAATACAGACAACCCGTTCTTTCTGCCAAACCCCACAGCATTCAGATGAAACGTGATGAGGCAAATATCAGCTTGTATTTCACACTTCATGAGAGCAGTATGGATACGCAGATCTGCCCACACACAAGCTCCTTGGAAGACCAAGATCCTGATCACAATTTGTAAAAAAAGCCCCCAACAAACTAAAAACAAACCCAACACACACACAAAAAAATAAAACAAACCACAAGCCTTGATAAGGGAAACAACTGCTGTTCTCTAAGTAGGAAAGCGCAGATGGGGTCTACCATACTGAGGGGCTTAGAGGACTTGCATAATGTTGTGTAGAGAAGTGGGACCATTGCCAACTCCATAGATTTCCATTAGAGCTAAACTGTGCTTCTCTAAGCAATAGAAACAACTTTCATTCATCTCACAAAGCAATAAAAAACTAAGAAAAATAATTACTAGTGTCGTCATAAAAAAGGATAAATCCCAGCAAACTCAATGGAAGTTGTGTTACAATGAGTTACCACAAAAAAAACCCCCCAAAACCGCAGTATATTCTTTTCTCAACATTTCAATGAGGCACAGTCAATTTTCATTATTATGTATTTACTAGTCGCTTCCTGGCAGAAAGCAGTATTTAAAATTAATGTAACTAATCTAAAAATCAGAGAGTGAATACTGCTAATTCATACAACAGTTTAGTTAGGTCTAATTCATTTCATAGTTAGAAACATTCTGTTAATGTTTAATACATGGAGAAGCTTTTAGTAACAAACTCTTTCTAATTACTGAATATTTCTGACTAACCTCATCTGGCTGAATGTGTAAACAGAGTTGTTCTTAAATGCTCCAAGATCCCCTTTACAAGACTTTCATTAAAAAAAAATTTGGAGCTGTGCAGTCATATAATTGTTTTAAGCCTTAACATTTCAAAGGACTTAACAAATGTTAATTAAAATCTGATCCTGCTCTTAGAGCCATGCAGACATAGCTGGTTTTTACTGGTTACCAGGATATACAATTCTGAACCACCCTCCATGCAGTTAGGTACCAAGCAATCAACGTCAAACTCCGGCACCCCCACATTTCTAGGTCTTTCTACCTGAAGTGTTGGATAACTTCCATACTTGTCGAAGTTGTGGGGAATACAAGGTTTTTGCAGTTCTGAAAGTCACGCTACCGAAGTGCTCACACATGGATTTTAAGTGACTCGCTTTAGATTTTGAAGTTTGAAAGCTGAGACAGAGAATAATTTTTTGCAAAAAAACTGCTGAAGGCTGTTATCCTCTCTTGGTCTGCATAAGTAGGAGCTTGCTTCCCAATTACCTGTCTGCCACTATAATGATTGATTTCAGTGCTTTATGAACAGCATATGCAGCTCTTCTATGTTTAGATAAGAGATTACAAGGACTATCAATCCTCATGCTCTTGTGTACGGACTATCAATCCTCATGCTCTTGTGTACAATATTAGCACTGTCTAGAATTAATCTATTTCTACCACGGACTAGTATTTTTAAAGTATATTAGTAGTAATTCCAACCTACAGAAGGGATGAAGCACTGCGAGGGATCCAGCCTGCCAGGTATAGTTTAGAAATGTTTTTGGCTGGTTACGTTTATTTCTCCTGCCAAGTTAAGGACATAACATGTGAGGATAAATAGTCACAGGAGCCTATGGGGATCTGAATTAGAGCTTGCACAAGAGACTGTTGAGTTCTCTCTTTGCTTCTTTGTTAGAAGGGGCAGCGTGGTCTGGAAATGTGGATTTTGTTAAGAGGTGTGGGAAAGGAGTAATATCTTGAGTTCTAAGCTTAACCCTGCCAAAGGGAATCAGTGAGCTCAGAAAAAGTATTTCATGTCTCTACCCATCTTAGGCAAATCATAGAAAAACATCTTGGCATCCGTCACGGCCTTCACAAGACTTAATAAAGGGCTGTATATGTGCTCGGTATTAAAACAGTGTTATGTGAAGCAGTGGACTGTAAGTGCAACATGTAATAATACAGTATGCTAGGTGATGAATCAAAGCAGCCTCTAAAAATATTACAGACATTTAGGATACACCATGTGCTATGAGGAAAGCATCTTTGGAGAAGCAGCTTTGGTATCCTTCATTGTAATGGCTGTCAGGTCCCTTCCAATCTCTTTTATAAAATGCTTCTCTGACTCCTATACCAAGGCAGTGCTTGTTAGTTAGCTTGTTCCAGAACTAACAAACAACAATTTATACCCAGACAACATGTCCATGTTCAGACAGTCTCCCTGGAGAATCACAGATTCTGACATTGGATTCCATATTCAGTACAAAAAGTCTAAATAGTAGCTCTGGTTTGCAATGTGCTGTATCTCCTTTTGCTCTGCATGACAGCTCATCCAGGAAAGCCATAACCACCTTCAGTTCAGCACAGCATTTGGGAGGTTGAAAGAAATAGGAATGAACCCTTCCAAGCTAGATGATACTCTCAAAGCCAAGGAACTGTACTGACAAGATGCCAACGTCTTGTGATCAACACAGTGGTGATTCCCAGCTATACGGATGCCAAGTTCCGAGGCAGTAACCTAACTAGTGATAAAGAGCCAAATTCTGACATCCTTCCTCACTTGAAGTGATAATTTATTCTGATTAGTCCTATTGCAGTGCCAGACTGTAAGCTCTGTGGACTCCCATGGGTAAGCAATGACTCTCATCAGCCGTTACACTTTCCTTGACATTACCGAGGGAATGAGCTGACTTAGACGAGGCCCCGCTGGACCAGCTAAGTGCTACTCTGTAAGAAATGTGCCATCAGCCTGGGAGAATCCAGCTCTGTGAGGTGTTAAACATCTCCTGTTAGTGCTCACAACCAGAATAGCATAGTTATTTGACTACCTAGAGGGTAGCTTAGTAGGACTTACCAATAAATCCCTAAGCAGAGCATACCCTAATGCCTGTTGAAAATCGATGCACAGTGGGTGCTTTTTAGCCATTTGGCATTTCTTACTAGCTACACACCTACATCTTAACAGTTTGAACAGCAGGTTTACAAATGGACTTAACACCTAAAATCCCCTTAAAGCAAGGAGAAATGAAAGAGTGTAGCTCTTTTTAGGATGTGACCCTCCATTTTCAATAAAGGCTATTGGAATTGTCGGTGTCATGTAACAGCAGTGCAGTAGCTATAAGCTAATTCCAACAGAAGGAGGAGTTGCTTCATGGTAAAGCTACAATGTACTCTGCTAAGCATGCAGTAAATAACTCATTTCAGAGCTTCAGTTCCAAATATTTGCACATATGAGTGTTTAAATGTTTTCTAAATTATTCCTAACAGTTGTATACTGGACAATACACGAATCTGCTTTCTTAGGTTTTTCCTCCCTCCCCCGTTTTGTGTTTATGTATCTGCTTGCAAAACCACCTCATACATAATGCAGTGCAATAAACTGCAGCATGGAATGGCTGTGCAGCCTTGCCCATGTGTAAATAGCAGGAGAATCCATTACTCACAATGTATCCTTCAAATGCAATTTAAGTTTGACAAACATTAAACAATTTGAACCGACTGCAGAAAGCAGTGCTTCCTTTGAGTGCCTTTTAGGAAGCTCGTCATCAAGTTATTCTTCAAAAATGCTGGGCAGAATTAATGATTTCCGTTAGGTAAATGCCTATGTGCTGAAACAGTGCTGAGGTACACCATTAAGCATTGTCTTTGGTAAGAGGGAATGTTGTTTCCCAGTTCCAACGTTTGTCTCGTTGGCTTGTTTTAAAAATCTGCCTCAGGCGCAGCTGCTTTGTGTTGTGTGTGTGTGTATCCGGCTGTGTATGTTATCTAGCATAATGTTACTGTTTGATTAGAATTTAAAACACAACTTTTCCTTCTGTGAGGTAGCACAGCCTCATTTGTTTGTGCTTCATTTACATAACTGAAGAGCAAGTCCATTTTCTGTTAAAATAGATGTCTTATTTTAGAACATTTGAAACAATCAGCACCAGACCACAATATGTTTAATGCAAAGCGTTTTTCTCCCCTACCAACAGAGATCACGAGTCACTCTATTAAAACCAGGCTATATCCAGACAAGGTTAATTTAGAAACAGGATCACTACATTTAAATAAAATCTTTCTTCCATTTCCATTGACTAAAGAGTAAACACTGCATAGAAAAAAGTGCTTCATATTCTAGCCTACCAGAATGTAAGTGGTTTGCAGGAATAAGGCATGAATTATACTACTTTGAGACACTGCATGACGATCACAGAGTATTTTTCCCTTTAGCTGTGATTAGCCCTGTGCATGCTGGTCTGCCGATTTAGACCAACGTAGTGGTGCAAACTGAACTTTATCACCTGGGCAGTCCCAACGAAGCACGTGCTGGTTGGGAACCCCAAGAGTTGTTTCAGGACATGCACAGTAGTAGAGATTCCAGCAAGAAATTCTGAATATTGGCCTTCCTTCTTTAATTTGGCACCAGTAAAATTTTCTCCAAATTTGAAAATGTAAATACCTCAACCATTTCTAACGAGCGCTGATCAGTGTCTTTCCTAGAACTGCTGGCCCTGAGGCCCAGAGCTGCAGCCACAGCAAGGAGCTGCAAGGATACATCCTCTGACAAACACACACCAGTGCTCTTGGTGTGGTTGATAGCATTTCAGAGAGTTCCTCATGGTTCCTACATAACAAGCTACAAAAGCACTCCATGGCCAGCTGGATACGTGCTTTAGAAGGAGCCAGAAAAGAACTGTTTCACGTTGTGCCAAGTATCAATCCATAGGTAGGCAGGTAGGTCTAGAGGGGGCAGAGGAGATGAAAGGAGAGAAGGAAGAAAACTTAATGGGCTAAAGGGGTGGAATCTCTTCTGTTTTCTGCTTGCATTTAGCTGTGAATATGCCAATTTGTGCTAGGGCATCAAGCCCTGTACTGCTTTGTGCATGGTGGCAATATCTACCAGGTAGCGAGGAGGAGTTGAATCACAAAGTGCTACACTCAGTATAAAGCCTTGCCTTCTAGTAAAAGGATCCTTAGTAAATGACAAATAAAGGATTAACTGCCTGGAGCACTAGCCCCTCTACCTCAGTATTTATAGCTTTTCAAGTTATTAGCTTTTTAATTAACACTGAAAGATCTGAAAGCACCTAACTGTATTGTACAGTAATTATATTAACAAATTGCAGACATGAAAATTAAAATTCAGTTGCTCTAATATTCTATTTAGAAATGTGCAAATGGAGTTGATGTTTTGCTAATAAATGCTTCTCAGATGTTTTGTTTCTAAATTAAAAGAGAAAACGTACCTTTATAGTATTCCTTTAAGTGCTTCTGCCCTCATTTGGAATTAATCAGCAAATACAAACAGCACTCCGAGCTTTGGAAACAACCCTTCCTTAACCTCACTCCAGTTATAACAGTTTCCTAAATTACAAACTGTATACAAACCGGGATACCAGTTTTACACCAGGGTTCTGGATATAGTCAGCTTCATTTTCTCTCCTTTTTTCTCCCTGTCTGTATACATATGTGGTGGTATACGTACATATGCACAAGGGAGGAATTAGAAGACCGTATAATACTAATCATCAGTTATATATGCATTCAGAAATGCAAGCATTTTCCTTTTCTAGCCAGCCAAATACTCAAATTTGCTTTCTCCCACAAAAAATCTATCCAAAGCAAGAAGGCATGGCATTTGACAATCCCTGCAAATAAGATGCCAAAGCACATGTGCACTGTTTCCAAACAGGACCTACCCTCAGGCTTCCCTAATTTTGCAAATGGGACAGTTCAGGATGTGTAAGAAGGGGAACAAGGAGGAGAAGAGCCTGTGCTGGCTGATGGATCGGATGGAAACCAAACCTCCAAGCCTCCAGGTGTGATGCTGGAGAAGAGGTGGCAGGAGAGCTCCATATAGAGCGCTGCCTGCCTAAATACCGAGTTGATATTTTATGATAAATGCATGGGCAATGTATGGTGTCCAACCACTTCACGGAAGTTAACGTTAAGCATTTTGCAGAGGCCCAGAAAAGGCTTATGTATCACTTAAAACTAACATAAGGCTAATACTGCTGATTAATGAGGTGCTGTTTGAACAGTTTACAAGACCTATATTCTGCCTGAAGTAACCACAAAGAGCTAAGTATTAGCGTTTATTTAGTTTCACTGCCTGAGTGATGATACATAGTTATGTGAGAAGATTCCTGCCTTAAGGAGATTATATATAAAGTCTCATAACCTCAGAAAAGTTATTCTTAGGTTACTCCAGCGTAACAGCAAAAGCAGACACAGACACATATTCTGCCACATAATCCAGATTTCTTGCTAAATCTTTCCATACTGAAGTGACTGAAAACCCCAAAACAGCTAACACTGCTTCAGGAGTCTCAAAATCATCTGTTAGTTTGTTTTATCTCACACATAGTGGAAGTAACAGTCTGAAGATTATGTTGTAACCAGATTACTAGAAGATTTATTATTAATTATTGCATAAAGAGACAGCTGTATGTGTGGTGCTGAGTAAAGCACAGCAGGGAGAGGTAATCCCTGCCTGAAGTATTTTACAGGATAAATATGTAAGCAGTATAACTGGCATAAGGACCCAGCAAAGAAAGCTTCTGTTTTAGAGATTACATTTATCTGCATCTTGGGAGACTGACTTCATTTTAGCTGATGTGATTTGATACTGGTGTCCTCCTTGGAATTAGCGGGTCATTATTTATGATATGTGTATACATATAAAAGGAACAACCCCCCCAACTCTTGCCACTAGAAATGTCAAGGTACTTGAACAGGGAAAGGGACTGTGGCTTTGTTACCCAGGCTGCGGATCAGCAATTTGTCTGCAGGAGATGCATGGAAGAAAGCGTGAGAGACATTGGAAAAGCTGGCAAAGAGCATTTTGAGTCCGCTACCTACTGCAGAGCAGCAGAAGGGAGTGCCTGTGCAAAGCCACGGTGCTCTGCATCCATCTGCAGCTGTGCTAAAGGACATGACTGCCCTTATCAGGCAGGGAGATCCTGAGATCTGCTGCTGCTCCCGTATGTGACCTGAAGCCTTCCCTGGACAAGCAGTTCAGGACTGAGCCGCAGACAAGCCTGGCTGCAAAGCCACGGCCAAGCTGACCCCTAAAAATTGCTGGGTTCTGGCCCTGCTTCTCTGTGCATCAGTGAGCTCAGTACTCTGCCATTCAGCTCCAGAAAACTCTGGGGAAAAAACCCCACATGTGTAACCTTTCGCGCAGCAGGTAAAGGAACAGTTGGAGGGCAGTGGATGGAAATCAGCAATTAAAGGGACTTGTCTGCATCCCTACTGAATTATTAATAGTCTGACTAAAAAAACTCACTGGATTTTAATGTTGCAATGATCAAGCCTTTGCAGGACCCACTCAGTTTGTGTGAGAGGGCTGTGTTTATTCATAAATGGTGATTTATGTGATAAATTGTGTATGGGGAATAACCTGTGCAAAGACATAGGCTTAGCAGTGCTCTAATGCTAGCAACATACACAAGACACAGTACCTGAAACCCACTGAACATCATGATCCAGTGGCTGATGAACCTACAGAACTACCTTGTCTCGATTGCTCTTAGTTCAGCAGACTTGTACTGCAGGCACTGGTGGAAAAGATCAGTGCACAATTCTTCAATTCCAGTTTTATTGCTGTGGAATAACATACGACTGAGCAGAACAACTAGAAAGCAACACACTGCCATGCGTTCATAGAGAGGTGTCAGCTCCTGAAGCCTTCTCAGTAGTGCAGCCTCCTGCAAGTAACCTGTTGGTTCCTATGATTTATTTTTTGGACACACAGGTCCCTGTCTTTTTTATAAATTTGAGCAATTGTGTACAGCTCTTTGAAAAGATGTTTTAAATAGTATGACTAAGCAAGGCATCATATAAAAATGCAAAGAAGAGAAACAAGCACTTCAGAGAAACGCTTGCCACCTCTAACTTCATTGTTTTCCAAGGAATTACAGCAAGGATTAATTTATTTGTTTATGTTTAAAGCCTTAACACATCCAGAAACCATCAGGAGGTTGCCCAGCAAGGTTGCAGAGTCTCGATTTTTGAAGAAATTGAAAACCCAACTGGAGAAGGTCCTGAGCAACCTGCTTTAGCTGACCCTGCTCTGAACAGGGGATTGGACAAGCCTGTCTCCAGAGGTCCCATACAACCTCAGCCACTCTGACTCTGTGGACATTCCCTGTTCAGAGATGCAATAGAAAATTTATATATTATCTATATATTTAAATTAGGAAACTGTATTTGCTCTACTAATATTTTACTTCCCAATACTAACTACTGTGATATTCAGTACTTACAGAGTTTTGGAAATGAGAATTACATAATGCTTTGTACTAGCTGAGAACTGAAATACAAAATTCAGCTCAGAAGGGAAATCCTGTGCTGCACATTCAGACTCCAAGAGATGTTGCTGTTAATAGGAAAGGCAGTTTCATACTGAACAATTGCACAAAACACATAGTTGGGTTTCCCTGGCAACTCTAGATGATTCTGATACCTCAGGTAATAGTCCAGCAAACCACTTGAGCTGGAGCTCGACTTTGGGTATTTAAGTAGCTGTATTGAAGCCAATGCTATATCTGCTTAAATATTTTCCAGGGTGCAGGTACATATTACAGTCTCTCCTTGCTCTGCTCATTGCAGCTCTGCTAAGGATACAGGTTCAGGATTAGGTCACCTGATAACTGCATGTTGACAGCAATGCTGACCCCTGTCCATCTCTGTCCTCATCAGAGCCTTGTTGCCTCTAACCCTAACCATAATAGTACTCTACTGTCTCAACCCATAGCTGCAGCAATGACCAGAAGAAATAAAATCACTCACTTTTCTTGACAACCTCACCTATTTCTAGGTGATTAATAGGAATAGAATAAGCTGTGAATATGCTGTCCCCTATTCCCTGTTCCTAAACCCCATGGCTGGCCCTATTTCTAACCCCTACTCTAGCTGTATGCCATATTCTAGTGGCCATCGTCCAGAAATATTTTACCCTTTTCCTGTTTCTTCAGGTCTAATATGATACAGGAATAAACAGAGCTCTTGAGATAATACTACATCAAAATTTCAGCTTGACCAGAAACCGTTAGACCAGTGACCTCCATCTATCCTGGAAGAAACTGAAGACATTCACCTGTAACAGTCTCAATCTGCATTTAAAATACTTTAACAATCCACTCTGAAAAGCATGGCTGCGAATGAACATGAATTATGTCAACTGGGATCTTGGTATTTAGAATATCACATCAGCAGTTCCCTTCCCTTACAGAATCAGTAGATTCATTATGGGTTTTTTATGTCTTTTTTAAATGGCTGGAATTAGTCATTGATGTAGGCAGGATACCAGACTTCCTGGGTTTATGTTCTCATTAGGAATAGTCAATCCTGAGCATCCCATTGGGATGGTGATCCACGTGGCGAGCAGCATGCAAAGTGCAGTACCACTTCCTAAGGACCTAATCAAGATTGTTTCAATTCCTCTACTTCTCCCACATCTCCAGTTCCTTCTTTCAACCCACATCTTTCACTTTACTGGCAGAGTCATAAAACTACATCTTCAAATAAGCTCAGCTTGGTGCTACTGAGAGTCATTAGTGCCCATTTAGAATCCAGAGGGTTGGCAAGTTACAGGCACAAGATGAAGACCTTAAATCTTAACAAATGAAATTCAAGCACAACAGACTTAAAAAAAAAAAAAAAATCAAGGTAAAAAGGCAGCTGTGAACTCTTCTCAAGATCCTATCCATCCCCAAACACATGACCAGCAGTAGTTGAAATAAGTTTTGACATTTTTCCCTTTGGACCTGAATGCTCCCTTAGCTGCTTTTAATTATTACAGCTAAATGCAGAAAAGTTTTAACTGTAAGCTTTAAACAACCTTTTAAAGATAACTTGAGGGAGTTGAGATCAGGAAAAGAAAGAATTAAATAAGCTTTCTGTCTTTTCCAATCTGCATTGCTTTTCTACCCAGTGCCCTGGCCTTTTATCCTCCTCTGTGTCTTTTCGAGAAGGTTCATTAACAAGCATCTTCAGAAAGAATAAGAAAAGAGGACAGAGCATACAATTGCTGGCAGATTGAAATGCATGTCTACAGCTGGCCCGGCATTCAGGAGAAAAGGAATTATGACAAGGTTGGGATTTGTATGTTGTTCATGAAGGATAACTATTTTGAAGGTGTTTTGTTTGTTTTTAATTCAAGAGCCAACATGGAGACTTACTCAGGATATTCTCTTTGATAACTATGTGAAAGGACTTTGCAAATCTGTGCTGGCACTTGCCTTCCTGATGAGAAGGTTCCCAAATGATACACAATCGTATCAAGGAGCAGGACAGTCCCTGGTTTCTACAAACTCTGGGAGATCCAGGAGGACCTGGTACATGTGGAACTCAATCCACAGGCCGCACTGTAAGTCAGTTAAAATAAATGGTGTAGCTACACCTAAAGATCTGTAGTGGGTTATGAACAGAGTAAAGGAACTTGGTTTCAGCCTGCCATAGCCAGTGAGTCAATCTTTTATTTTGATTTCTTTGCATCTTTTCTGAAGTTAAAGTTAAAAAAAAGAAAAGAGAAAAAAAAAAGAGAAAAAAAAAAGAAAAAGGATCTGCACCTCTGTCTACTAAGCAGTGATATCTGGCCCTCAATAGCACTGCCCAAGTTCTTTTGTGCATCCTTCTCCTTGGGCATTTCCAGTATTTCATTCTGTGGATTCATTTTTACATGGCAGGCTTTCTCAGGTGAGCTTTATGGAAGGCCATTATTTCCTCCTCTAACTTTTTCAGAGCATACACCAGGAGAAGCTAAAAGCAGCCTTATAATTTCCCAGACTGGCAGCATTCCACTGCTTTATCTTTCAGCCAACCTAATAAGCCAGGAGTGAAAAGCAGCAGTGCAATGGGCAGGAGAGGAGAGACACAGAACGAATCAGAAGGCAACAAAAAATCAATATGGACGTATACATGGCCACGTATGAAAAATGTTAATATATTATCAGCTGAAAAAAGGCTGTCATTCAGGACCTGTAATTTTCATTCTTTTTGCCAAAGGCGTAGTCATGGACCAGAAATGCCAATGTCCATCTTCAAAGGTTGCCATTAAAGATCTGTTAGATTGCAGTCAGCATACACCATTGAGTCATGAAGGGGTAAGAATACAATGAAAGATTTAACCAAAATCATCAAAATTTTAACTGACATTTCTGTTGGTAGCTGGAGCTAGTTTCAAAAGTATAGCATCCACTGAGTATTGCAAGAGACATAGGCCTATTTATTGTTCTGGGAAAAGAAATATATTAGCAGGCATGTTGTTTAGTATTTGGATTACCATTCTTCCACTCATTAGCGAAATCATAACTATTTAGAAGAGGTTAAGCTATTACATGTACAGGGGACATAAACATTCTAAAGATTCCAGCTTGCACTGCGATCATTAAGACAGTAATATTATTACTAAAACCAACCATGTTTTCACCTAAATAGTTAAGAAAGCAGCAGTATGATATCTGCTTATCCTTCC
Source organism: Haliaeetus leucocephalus (assembly GCF_000737465.1). Classification (NCBI taxonomy): domain Eukaryota; kingdom Metazoa; phylum Chordata; class Aves; order Accipitriformes; family Accipitridae; genus Haliaeetus; species Haliaeetus leucocephalus. The sequence goes on from NW_010973082.1 coordinate 5,423,707, forward strand.
CATTAGGGAGGAAGTAGATATGATGCAGAAAATCTTATTTGGATCATACTCTGCCTGACCTTTTAAGGTTGCCTGCATTCTTATTTACTGCTTCTTGGATTTGCACAAATTAATATATTTATCTTTGCTAGAAAGATAAACAAAACCAAATTCATAAATATAGATTTATTTTCCCTGACTTTAACCGAAAGTGAAATATTTACTATTTCACTCATGCCACTTAATGGCCGTCTATCAAATGTATTTGCAGGAGGAAACACACATAAATAAATAAACTACAGTCCCTTGGGCCCCTGTGTGGATCCTGATCTGGGACAATTTGTTGTGCTAAACAAGTCAGGAATCTGAGCACTGATAAAACCAGCTCGTGGTCCTCAAAAAATATATCTACTTTAGCAAGATTACAAAAGGGTCATATAACTAGACTGGAGAAATCTAAGTTAAGATTCTCAGTACAATGATCAGCAGTCATTCATGACCTCTCTCACTGCATGAAATCCTAGTTTTCTTTCAGTATACTCCATTCTTTTCACTCACCCCTGGTCTCTTTAATTACTAAGTTCTTCTAGGCAGCGGCCCTCTGGAATTTCTAACAAATTATCTAGTATTGTGTGTTATGAGGATGCTGACTTCCGTGGGAATTCTTAGATATGACCATCACAAAACTAAAGAAATAGGTAATTAAGTGTTGAACCAAAGGATAGAAAATTTAGCAAATGAAATTTTGTAGGGCCCCTAACAATACACCACTGGCTGCAGAGAGAGGCTCAGGCACCTGAACGCCTGGGAGGAGGCCATCCTTTCCTATAAAATGAGGTCTGTGTGCCTGCAGGACCAACAGGACGGGACAACCAACAAAACAAATGTTTGTTTAAAACACAAGTGTAGAAGAACAACACACTCCTGTCCTTCCAACAGCCACAAGGAGTTTCACTCACTGTACTGTACGCTGTGAGTTACATCTCAGAGATGTTCAACAGCAGAGAACAATAAATAAAACAAAAAGAAAAAAAGGTGCAAATCAGTCTACTTGGTATATCTGAAAAGTGGAAACCATTTCCCAGAGTAGAAGGGGGAAATTACCTCTGCTCTCTCCTCACAATATTGTTATTGAGTGACACTCATTCATTCCAGCTGAGACTTTGAATTCTCAAGTGTTGACTGTATCCCTAAGAACCATCTCTGAAAACGGGTCAAATATCTTGTCGTGTTCTCTTGGTGCATTTTCCAGGGTGGGGGTTTTTTTTTGGTTGGTTGTTTTGGGGGGTTTTTTGAGGGGTAGGAAAGCACTGCAAACAGAATTAAATATTCAAGAGTAGAATTTTTAAACTTGCAAATGAATTTATTTTTGCCAGAAATGAACCTAGCTTTTCTGATAGCAGTAGTTTTATGTTTAGGAACCACTTACGTTAGCCAAAAAGTAAGCCAAGGAAAATGCCACCTTCTCCATTCCAATGGAAATAGAATTTAAGCTGTCTCTTCTGCAAAAGACTTCTTTTCCCACTGTTGTATGTGCATTAGACTGTACTTTCCGGGTCAGTGGTGGAAAGGGTACCAAAGGTGACCCACTGTAACAATTTTTTCAAACTTAACTGCCAGAGAAATGTATTCTCAGCTAGGATCTCACAGACTTAGTCCATCTAATTTTCACGCCTCTCCAAGTGCTTGTACCAAAATTGAGTCTGTTCTTTGCCATCCCGTAACAGCTCATCTACTCAGCATTTATAAAGCAGGGAGAAAACAGTCTCACCTACCACAATGGGGTCCTGCATGGTTGCCAGGGGCTCTTATGTGCCAGATAATGCCCATTTAATAGGTATGAAACACTTGAAAAAGAGAGAGCAGAGAAACTTAATTAACTCTACCTAAAACAGTAGGGTGCCTGCTGTGTTTTAGGCCTCTAAGGTGCTACTAAAATAATAACTACATACATCCAGGGGAAAGAACTTAGGTGGGAAGGAACGAAAGGAGACGTACAGACACAGGAAATAATGTACGTAATTAATAATGCAATCATATGGTGAAATAGTGACATTATCATAGCAGATGCTGAAGGATGGGAACGCCTCTACTGACATGCACCCTTCTGCTATCGTTTGTCCAACTGCCTATTTCGCAATAGGCAATTGCTCCACAGCATCACCTGCAATACCTGCGATGGAGGGGTCCACAGGTCAATTCAGAACTTCAGCAAAAACCTGAGCCTTGTTCCCAGCGAGGCTTGCGATGGGTACCCAGGAGCAGATCAGAAATCAGACTGAGTTACAAGGATGCAGACACATCAATACCCCGTATTCTACCATGGGAACTCAATAAAACTAAACGAAGTATGTCTGTCACCGATGTGAAGAAGTAAACCATGTAATTACATGGTACGATCCTTGAAGAAACGACACCTTTGTGGCTGTTTAAAGTGAAGACACATTTCGGAAATGTACTACAGGCAGTTGAAAATCCCAGATGCTATTAGCTTCCACCACAGAAGGGCAGGCATTGCCACGGTGCCCAATCCATAAATTAGACGTGTATATAGATTCTGAAGTTACTGAAAAGTCAAGTCTCAAGATCGTCATGACAAAACTTAATCCACCTTTGAATCTTACTTTTTTTAGAAACAAATAAAAACTGAATACTGAGGATGAACTCTAAATCCAAGCTTTGACATGTGAAGGGAAAAGGCTTCATTAGCTTTCATAGCATTTGCTACCAATGAAGTCTACGAACTCCTAATCGGTTGGATTAGTATTGATAAAAGTTCAGGGTCTGATTCTCTCTATAGCAAATTACAGAATAGCATTACAAATGTATGTTTTCATTGCAAATGTAAAGAATCTTCACGGACTGAGGAACCAGGACACCTTGACTTCACAACAAAGGCTGCTATCTATGGCAATCCCAGTGCTATGCAGGTCTTAAAACACACATTCTTCCTCCATACTTACAGGAATCACACATACTACACCACATACTTGCTGCCTGAAGGGAGTAAGTACACTAGTTGGACCTTGAACAAAAAATTACTAGTATATTTTTCTTTTCTTCATTGTTTAAAAAGAGGCATGAGATTTGTGAAGTACATTGTCGGGGGGAACATTTGGAAACTTACCCATGCATAGAAAATAGTCACTAACTGGCTGTAGGCAAAGATTCAGGCACTTACTCCCAACATGGAAACACTATATAATGTGGCCAATTAGTTTCAGTTAGTTGTTTTGTAGCAAAGCTCACTTACAAATGGGAGTATATCTCTGGTACTGTGGCTAGTGTGACTAAATCTGTGCCAGCACATCATGTGTTTGTTTACGCCCATGCCATTGGAGAGGTACAGTGAGTTAGCAGAAAAAATTATTCTCTGATATATCACTTGATAATTGATTTAAAATATTGTTAAATAATTCATTTGATAAACAATATTCAGACACACATAGCTGCAGTAGTACAAAATTTAACCTTGAAAATTATTCAAAAACAGCTGTCAAAAGCCACAGCAGTTATTATACATAAGGAATATATACACAGACAGTAATTTATGGGGGTTTTCAAACACTATATTTTTAACAATTTCTCAGCCACACGTTTTTCCTAGCAAAACTACTATGTTGTATTAGTTGCCACATATTCAAAATATGATAACATATTTTCTACTAAACTGATAAGAGGTTGCTTTATGTACTACTTTGAATATGTAGAGAGAGCCACCTCTTCCAGATGACACATGCTTTAATGGAAAATATGATTAGTCACAAAAAGCTATTAAAACTCACCAAAAGAATCGAGTAAGTAAGCTCAGTAAAGTTAATCAAACCATGACCTCAGGTTTATAATTTGAAATCCAGAATAATCTGCCTGACTTTTGTACATTTACACCTGGTTTTCATAGCATAAAAGTAATCAGAGTATTGTCCTATCTTTTTTTCTCAGGGAGATGATAAAATCCTAAAATATCAAGATCATAACAGGCAACAACAACAAAAAAATCCAGTTATTAGTTTTATGGAGCAAATGAGCTTTCTACAAAATTGAAAAAATTCTGCAGGATATATCAATTTTGACAAATTTCATTTCAAGACAAAGCAATAAGACTGAAACATTTTGATTGTAAGAGTGAAATAAGTCCTCTGTGTTTCTAAATGGCATCTCCATTTGGCTTTTATACTATTTATTGTATCTCTTAATATGAAAGCAAAAGGAGATGTTTTGTTCTGAAACAAAGTTTTTCAAAAGTGGCATTTTCTGAGGTCTGTGGTTTTGAGTGATGCTGACCAAATACTCTGTCATGTCCTACTACTCATCCACCTGAATCTGCCTGTTGTCTCCTTTTTTGTAAACTTTCTTGTAGGCTTTTGTTTCTTGTGCAGAGTCACTTATAATGCATCCTTGATGAATGGCTAGAGATGTCTAATGAGTAACTGTCCCTGTACAAATAAACAAGTCACATTTACTTTGTAAACTGTTTGTAAATCTTGGCAAGCAGGACTTCTGAAGAACCTGTACGTACAGAATGTGATGACATAAATATCAACTTAAAGTCCAAAAGAGAGTCCAAAATTCTCCTAGTACCATAGGAATATTACAGCCTCTGAACTGGGAGGTTAGGTTTCAGAAAAAAAACCTCATTATTTTCCTGTTGACTAGCTTTCTGCAAGAAGGATTTAGTAGATCTCATTGTGAGTTGCTTCACTCCTTGCATTCCATAGGAGACTAATTTCTGAAATATGCTGGGTTCTGGACCAGACTCCAAAGGGCCAGGCAACTTTTGGTAGGGAAACCTATGTCCCTGCTGTACTATTTTAATTTTTGGACACTTTTTTCTGCTCCAGATAAGAATCTCATCCATTTACCCTATTCAACAGGATGTGTTAATTAATGTCAACTGAATGTATTCTTTGGAGTGACAGACTTGCAAGATGGCCTTTCTTTTGTTTTTCCCCTTGCTGTGGAATTCATTCTGTTTTCCTCTGTCAGAGCCACACCACTAGGAGAATATCTTAATGCAGTTTTAGAACAAACAGTGTTCATAAGCATCAAGCAGATTTGCACGAAAGGGAATATATGTCTCTTTCTTGTCAAACCCTTGAAGTGTGCTGCTTCAGTATCTTAAAGGATGAGAGAAAGGAAAAGAAAGCCACAACTGCTGTGAACTTTGATGAGGCACGTCTAGTACCACAGCTTCTCTCAACTTGGCTTGGCTTTAGAAGCTGCACATTTTTAGAGAGTTTTTTTCATACAGAGAAGCACACATCTGCATAGAGTTTCACACAACTGTTAGAGAAAGTTTTAGATTGTCCTTATCAGATGTAATCCCAGATGAGAAAACAAAGTAGTACATTAAAAAGAATCTGATAAAATATTCCCCATGTCATGAAGGCAGCAGCAGTATGCAATTGCTGGCTTCTGTTTCAAAAGCACGCCATGAGCATGCTTATCAAAGCAGCCTGTTTGAGGACTGGGGAAGATTATTCTGTGAGCATTTCAGGTGGCCTGTTCCTGCAGTGTTACACCAATTGCAGAAATTACAGCAAGTGTATTAAGAGATGCCCTGCAGAAGTGAGAGTCACTATAGAAAAACTAGAGAGATGGTTTAATATCATTAGTTCATCCAGCTAAAATTAATTTTAATAAAGTACGGCTCCAAATTCACTAGCAGGTGAGTGGTTGAAACCCCCAGCTGTTATCCTTTCACCACTGCCCAAACTTGTCTCACAAGCCCCTGTTTGCAGCCCAGGGAACACCCAGGTTCTTAAGAGCTTGCCAGAATTAGTAGCCTAGAAAACTCAAAAACCTGATTATGGACACAAAGTGGTCACAGACACTATCTATTATCCACACATGGCATTAAACAATATTCTGTCAAATTTAGCTTTGTTGTGGGCAGTCACTAAACACCTCTATGTTTTATTGTCATTCCTGTAGCATGCATGGGATTTGTATGGATCTACGAGGTAATCTGCATCTTCTAGAATCTTAATAATAAACAGCACCTTTGGGAACAGTACTCTGTGTGTGAACCAAAGGTGTACAGACCGAACTGAGGGAATCCACCACCACTGACTTTGGAAAAATATTGGTGGGGGGGAAACGAAATGTTTTCAGCTATCAGCAGTACCTGACGAGTGCACAGCCAGGTTGGGTCCCCATCTGACCGACACTTTCCTAAATGCTGCAGTCACCTCTTGATAGTCTCAGTTCCTAGCAGACTCCATTATGGGAAACTCAGTGAAAAAAGGATGGCAGGGTCACGCCATCAAACACAACTAACACGTTAACTGCTTTTTTCCTAAAAAATGGTTTCATGGTGCTCTTTCCTTATTCATTTGATTAAAGTAGTCATATTCATCAGAACAGAGCATTAACTACCAACCAGCTAATATTAACAGGAACAATTGTCTTTTGAAAACTCCACTGATGTTAAGCCTTCACACAACTGTCTGTCTGTCCTTGGTGTGTTTAACAAATGCTTATTCAGACTGATACTGACTGTGTATTTCTGTTTTACTGCTGCTTTTGATTTGACAGTTGCTGGCAATTCTTCTGCTGATTTATTTATCTGTTGTACCCCTGCTGTTTTTTCAAAAGCACTACTTCCACAGAGTTTCCAGGCAGTTCAATATAACCTGCCTCAATCAACTTTCCTATTTTCTTTTCTTCCTTTCAATAGTCCCAAAGTCCAAGGCACTCATTTTTCAACTCAGAACATTCTTTCAAAGAGTAATATATACTATTTTTTAAGAACACTACACTGCTTTACCTGTAACAGGAGAGTCAGCTAGGGATATCTCCAGAGACTACTGCACAGCGATTACCCTCTTTCAGATTGGGGAGTCAGAAGCAACGTCAGTAGCATGAGGACATTTGTAACTCTCGTGCACACTCTCGTGTCTCTGCAGCCATCAATGTTCAGAAAAGGGAATACCAAAAATGCTGCAATGTCGAAACCCAAGTTCGCAAACAAAAGCCAACCCAATCAACTATTTATAGCATGACTGTAGCATGACAGTATCTAACCTGTGCAGTACTTTCATTCTGTCCTGCAAATCTCAATGCTATTCAAAAGAACCCCAGAATGACAGTATGGCTGCTCACAAGTTTCCACCAAAACAATTTAAAAAACTAAATTACATTTTCAACAGCACAAAGATCCTGTAATCCATTACAGCTATTTGAGCATTATGGTAATTAAAAGTTGTACCATTTAGCTTGCATGAACCAAAGTTACAGACTATCAGGGACTACTATCCCACAACAATATCCATTCATCCAAGACCGGCTTCTTTTTCCTGTTGTTTTTTTCCAAGACCAATTTCTTTTTTCAGCAAATGAGTAACAGTTAAACAGACAGTAATTTCTAAACTTGTAAGCTTTGACTTAACTCCTATTAAGCCTAAAAGTTCTAAGAATAAGTTTAGGTCAAAGACCAAAATAGGCATCCATGTAAACAAGTTCCTGTGAGAATGCAATTCTCAGCCTGTGTGTAAAGAATAACTAGGTTTTTTTGGTACACGGGGATTCAAAGCCATTTCAAGTCTTTTTTCAATGTTAACATAAATGTGGAATAGTGGTATATAGGACTGAATAAGGACAAAATTCTTCTTCACAGTTGCATGCAATCTCAGTGTTTTGCTGTGTTGGCCTTCCCTAAATCTAGGGACACTTTGTACATAGGGTAGGTTGCTTGGGCTAGATGAAATGAGTTTTTCTCTAGAGAGTAAATTAATTCTTCAGCCTAGTTCAATATTCTGATACCACAGTCCTTTTGAAATTTAATTTATTAAACATTAATCTGAGATAGAAATGGTACACTGAAAATAAATAGCCCCCCAAATCCAAGGTGTCCTCAACTGCAATTTGTTTTCCCCAAACCTGAATCCCTTTGTCTACCGTCAGGGCAGCAGGACATACACTGACTGGGCCAGCCCTCTCCAGACTGTCAGCTGAAACAGCCAGGTGGGTCTACATTTTTAATGCATACCCAATTCTTCCTGTTCCCTATAGCCAGGTCTTGAAAGCTGCAGCTTTATCATCCTTAATGGTTGCTGACAGTTCCATTAGTTGAACCTTAAAACCATGTACTTCGTATGCACTGTGTATGTTTGCCACAAAATCCTATAACTGATTATGTCCTGTTTGTCTGATTTACATGCATTTGCTCTAATTATATAATTAAATCTAAACACAGCTATTGCCCAAAGGATAATCTGTCCCAAGCTATTACCAGAGAAAACAAAGACCATCATAAAACTGATCCAATTTGGCGTGTGCCATTTTAGAAACTAGGGACTGAAGTCTGTTTCCAGAGAACTTGAAAGAAGCAAGAATGAGATTTTTTCTTGTATCCTAGCAGACTTTAATTCCAGAGTTTTTACCTTTTTCTTGTCTTTTCACTGTATATGACTGTATGCACATGATATCTAGAGCCACAGGACAACTGCAGAGTGTCCAGCTCTGGCAGCTCTCAGGAATAAGGCAAAAATGCTAATTTCCACTGGTTGCTGATGTTCCTTCCCAGGACCACCCTCGTATCCATGGTGATCAAAATGACCCAGTTTCCACATTCCCAGATTTTGACCCTATAGTTCAAAAGTCCCATTTTTACTACTGTTTGCATGTTTACCCTTCCTCTCCCCCACTCACGTGTAATCTGTACTTGTTGTAATTTAACACACTAAAATTTCAGCCAAACATATGAAAAATCCATTCAACCCTCCCGTTATTAGGTTAAGTGGCTTTTTTTTTCCTTTCTAAAGCAGAAAGTAGCAGTAAATTACAAAAAAAAATTTAAAATAATGAAAAGGTAGAAGACTGCTCCCCTTCCCACCCTTTACACAACTCTCCAACCTGCATGTGAACAGAGGTAGAATCTTGCACAACATCCGTGTAGGTTCCATAGAAAGGTGCTTTTCATGGCAGCCAGATGGCAGGTAAACCCTTTTGCAAGCTGCACATCTTACCCACCTTCACCTTTGCATGGCATTTACACCCACAGAAACCAACGCATCTTGTCAAAGGAGGCATGGCCCCACCTCAGCTGATGAGCAGGGAGGGAGTCGGGCTGCCGAAAAACCATTTAGGAGCAGTGGATGTGTGTGTGAAGGCAGCAGTCATAGCCAGGTTCGTTCTACCTGATCACCAAAACCACGCACTCCTCGCGCTAGAACTTGCTGAAAGACAGCTTCAGCTGCTTGCCTTTAATGACATGCATCTCAACCCATGTGACACCAATTTTTCAGCAAGAACTAGTGATGTTAAAAGAGCTGCTACTCAACCCTAGTATTCTATAGTGCTTAATCAAAAATCACTGAAATCAAGAAGAAAAGAACTCTATAAACTTTCTTGGTCTTTGGATCTATCACTTTTGTGAGGGAGAATCAAATCTGATGAAAATAAATGAACATTTTGTTGTGTGGTTGATTTTTTCTTTTATTTTTCCTTTTCCTCTCAAAACTGCACATATCTGACATTTCTATTAGGCTGCTGAATATTTGTGAAGTCAGAAGCATCAATTTTTCAGACTTGACAGTTCAGTATATGATATTTTTCAGTGTAAACAAATAGAAAATATTTTTATTGCCTCTTTATCCAGGCACCTCAAATGCCACTCTGGTTCCAATAATTTATCAGATGCAGACTCTGGAAAGAGCGTTTGCCTGAGATCCAGAGTCTGACAATGAAAACAGGGTGCTTGCTTTCTCATTTCGTGCCTACCAGGACTTCTGTGCAAAGATATATTTCTGATAAAAATGGGAGTGTAGCCACTTTTCCCTTCAATCAATCATGACTTGAGTAACACCTTCATTGCAATGATTTGCCTAAGACTGACTTCTAATTTGTTTCTTCACAAGGCCATGTGAAATAGCGAAAATGCAGAAATGGGAAGTTCAGTGTAATTCAGCCACATGAGCAAAGCTTTGTTTGTGTGTTTTTGTAATGAGCTCACTAAAACTCATAAGCTGCAGATGAGTTTAATTAAAACCAATGGAGCAAAGAGATTAAGCACTTAAATGTGCTATCTTTGTGGCTTACAAAACTTGAATAAGTCAAATCATTAAACTTTAATTTGCCTGAGATTATGTAACATTGGCATGGAAATACTTGGGCCTCACCTCATCCCACCTGCGTATTAGAATTTTTTACAGCACCTCTCCGTGCAGTAAAAAGCTGCACAAAACAAACTCCAAACTTCCAGAGGAGATGTGGAAGCAGTCGGGGCCTTTTGCTAGAGGACAGCACTGCAGAAAGCCAGCCTGCCTGCATCTCCATTGTCCCCTGCGTAGCATGAGTACAGAAATGCCGGTAACATTTCATTTGTGGCTCGTATATTATGCCAGAGCCTTTATTTTAGATGCCATTTCAGGATGTTTCAGATCATTTGAATATAAGAGCGTTATATATGTTGTTACTGGTTCTTAATGTTACCTCCACCCAGCCTCCATCTAAACAGGGTGATTAGAGCTTAAGCCAGGGGCAGTTCACTCCCTGCAAAGGCTAGGTCATTTTACCTGCCCTCGCACCCAGGTGTGTAGCACTGTGCGCAGTCTCTTCTTCCACTGCTGCAAGTAACGCTAGAGCATTTGGTCCTCAGCCTTACCAGCGCTGTGCCTGCTGTACTGCCTCGCACTGATTTTTTCAGTGCAGATGCAGACAAACCCCTCTTTTGGCTGGGCTTCAGCGTGAGCAGGGAGATTCTGCCTTCCTGAAATAGCAAAATCCCACCGCATCCAGTTCTGCCTGGGATCTGCAGGCCTTGTGGAAGGCTGCAGGACTCTCCATGAGCTACAAGCTTCCCAGAAGGAAAGGCGGTTTGCTTTTGGACAGGTAGCTATGTGCAAGAATTGCAATGACGGCCTGTTTCTGGTCCAAAAGACCACGTGTTATGCTCTGGCATTTCCACGACATTGGTTCCTTCCAAACCAGCTGCTGAATTTCAACCTTGGACATTCTGCCAGACATCGACTAGGATAAATGCAATACAAACTGGGATACCCACCAGTGAACCAGCCATTCAAGACAGATGTGATACCTACATGCTGCCAATGTCTTGTATCACCCATCCTTGCAAAACTGATTAGATTTAGTCACATTCTTTGTTAAAACTCAGTCACCTCACTCTGAGCTGGATTAGTTTTCTCTAGATTTTGCTTGCCTGCAAGTACTCTCCCCCCATTTCCTTTGCTGTTATTCTTTCCCGTTTCTGAAATGAGAGAAGGGACCAGCCAATTTCTTCATGGCTCATTTCTAACCTTTTAAAATGTTAACGTTTAAAGTATTTATAGATTTTTATAGTTGCCAGCAACCTTCAGAGTGAGACTAAGAAGTGTTATTTCTTCTTCTGAGAAAGTTACTGAGCCTGGGAGCCCCAAAATTCATTTCATTACAGAGCATGTTGACAAAATTACCTCAAAATTTCCCTTGTGGCGGTGAGAAAAATTAACTGTATTTTATATGACAAAAACATATTGTGTTTGCAAATTTCATATGCAAAATATCACTCACTGATGAGATAAAAATTCTGCACTGTCATATCATATCAACCGACTCTCTAGAAGATTAGCTACTTTATATCACACCTTGAAAGTTAATATTTCTACATTTAGGGCTCAAAATCATATTTGCTTAACATATTTTTTTTTCTGCGTGCAGTTTTGAGAGACCAACACAAGCGCTACTGATCTCTGCATTTTTGTCAAATTCTGACTTGTGTGTGAAAAGTCACATATTGGGTATCATAAAAAGCCTAAAGCCGTTCGAGTTTTAACTGATTTCAAGTACTGTCATAACGTTTAACTAACCAGAAATACCCCCCATCTGGAAACTACATTAAGAACTTAGGGAAAAAAGAGTCTTTTAACACAGAGCCTCCATTTAAGCCAGTCTTACACCTGTGCATTCAGTGCATCTACTGACACAGATAAACCCATTGAATCATTTCCTTCCCTTTCAAGACTCCAGCTAACTCTCGGTACTGTGGTTTTTTGTCAAATCAACCCCACCCAGATAATACTGGCTTCTTGCTGTGTCCATGACCTGTCTTGTCAAGTCTCCTCTATCCCAGGGCATCAAGTCTGGCTTATCAAAAGAGATTTCTTCAGCTCCTGCATGCTTCAGACTCACTGCTTTCTCTAGAGAATGGTTTATTGATACTTGTTACTGAGGATTAATAGTTACATGTCAAATAAGTGACAACCAGTGCTCACAGATAAGGGTTGTTGGCTGTAACCACTTCCAGTAAAGACTTCTTGCTAAACTCCCAAAGCAATTATTCTTCCTCGTGCCTTGAAATCAGACCACAGGTAGACATACAGGTCCTCTGTCACACTTTACTTCCAACCTTCCCCTTCTTTCTTTCTCACATTAAAATCTTTCTCTCCAATCACTGTGATTTTCAGTGTGCTCTCCCACCATATGCATAACACGCTGCTTGTACAGTTCCACTACACAGGCTACGCATGATGGCTCATTAACATCGTCCGTTCCTGCCGCTTAAAGCATTCGGAAGAGTAAATTACAGCTCAATAGAAAATCCAGCAAAATCTTTACATAGAATGTTTTGAACTTAAAGTTTAGTCTGGAATGAGCTTTCAGGATTCCTTTGCTGTATAACAACTTTTCTCCTCCCTCTATTTCCGTTCCCTTCTATGCGCCTTCTCTTTTGGCTTACTAATTAATCAGTAAAGTTAATCACCCTCCTCTGTAAGGAATGCACAGAATGAATAAAAAGTCACAGGCTCTTCCTGTTCAGTTTCAAACATAAAAAATGGCTTCTCAGTGTGCTCTCGAAACTCTACGTCTATGCATTAAGCTCTATACAGCTCAGCACTCCTAGTCATAGATTTGCAAGTGATTTTAGATACAGATTTTAGGGGAAGATGCGGAGGTGCCACTGAAAGCCACCACCATCACTTGTCTTGCTGTGAGCCTACATACAGACCTTTGTTAATCTTTAACCTTTGGAGATGAAAACCCATCAACTTTCAATGATCCAGGTGTCTGTCAAGATGCAGAAGTGCATTTCACTAGTACAGGTTGGTTTTAGTTACAAGCAGCAGTGACTTCCCTCATATATAACAAAAGACAATGTCCTTAATATCCTTATTGTTATTTCCATCTCCTAGTGTAAGTAATTCCAGCAAAAGGAATGAGATTATAGCAAAAGAAATTTTACCGGACTGGTTCAAAATATTAAAATGCTTTATATTTGTGCAGGGTCTTTCATCCCAGAACTAAAAGCATTTTTGCAGATACAAGTTAATTCTCACAATACTCTTGTGAGACAAAAATTATTGTTAGTTGCTTCTACCAATATCCTGGATGTGACTGCAGAGATACTCTTTTTATATATTCTCTATTTTTCTGTGGTTTTTCACTTAATTGGAAAATAAGCACTGGGGATACTCCAGTCACACACAGAACATATTATGTTGTTTTCCTTTTTTAAGCAATGTAATATTCATTGCACATACCCTGTGTTTATTTGCTGTAAGGAATCTGTTTCCTCAAATTAATGAATATGTAAAAATACCTATATAAGGATCTTAATTCTTAGCTGCACGTTTGAGCTTTGCTGCATGGAGAGTTGAAGAAATCCCCTAATTCATGCTACAGGGACATTCCTGTAAAGAGTAGTTGGGAACCTCCTGAGATGGGCTGAGCTTTCTCACCCCTTTTTAACTAAATTGAAGTTGTACAGTGGGCACTTCACAGGAGCCTCAGATTACTAAAACTCAAACATGTACAAAGTGCCTTGTTAAAAAGAGCTGAATCCAAATATACACTTAAAACTCAGGGTATGCACATTTACTGAACACAGGGAAAAGGCAATTAGCCCAGAGCTGACAACGTTCCCATTCATTTAAGTCATGCAGCACAAGACTTCTAGGGCTAGGCTTTCTTGCAGTGAACTACTAGTTCTTCCTGGTGAATCCCTTCTCCCTCCTTCCCATTTTCTTAATTTGCATTCTGTTAAAGTCAGTTGAATTTTCCATTTGGTACTACTCTGCTTAGTCTCAGTTTAGGAAAAAAGCCCCAAAACCTACAGAAAGGCATTGTGTCTGTGAGGTTGTGATTCTCCGGAGATGATGCTAAGACTACCTGTACTGATTCTGGCTGCATCACAGTGCTTCCCATCTCTGCATAGTCTAAAGATCAGTGGCGAAGATACGGTCTCTGCCAGCACAAACATCTCATTTGGCTTGGTGGAGCCTAATTCTGCGCTGCAGGATGCCCCACCTTTTGCGAATAGCAATAGCACTCTTCAACCCCAGTGATTTACAGGAGCCAAACTGGCGTGGGAGAGAATTCACCCCCAGACTAAGTAAACGTGTGTGGAAGTGTCTTGGAAAGAGTAGCAGAAGGTGAGCATAGGAGAAGTCTTTCCAGAGCCCAGCACAGAGGCGGTTAAAACAGTAATTTACAGGCTTTTTGTCTACATTCCCATGCATATTTATAACACCAAAGATCATTAACACCTAATCTCTTTAGATGACTAACAAGCTTCACAGAATCCCAAATCTCCTTGAGATGATGCCTCAGGCAAGGCTACTTTCATCCTGAAGAAGCAGCTTTACCACCTTAATGCTGTGCCTTATCTGCTCTCTCTCCCAGGAGGACTTGGGTTCCTAGGAGCTCTCCTGCTCATCACCAATACAATTATACAGGTAGCCTCAGCAAAACAACTAACCCCATCGACCTGAGTGATCAGGAGCTTTTTTCCTTAGTAGCGATAACACTGCAGTTGAGTTACACCTGAGTGTACCCTGCATTGAAAATACAGGACATGCTGCCCAAAATACAAAGCATTGCTTTGGTTCTCTCCAGCCTTAAACTAGTACGTTGACATGATAGCTTCTTCTACAAAATGGATTTGGAACAGAAGCAAACCCAGTTGGTAAAGAGAAAGGAAACACAAGAAAACTCATGGTCCTAATTCTGAACTTGTTCACTCTGCTTTTCCATCAGCATCACTCCACTGAATCTCTGTTATCTCTATACCACTGCAAATGGGAGCCGTATATAGTTATAAGGATATGGAAGAACGTTGCTCAGTCTTGGCCCTCCACATTCAGTCTTTCATTATTGTGTGATTTGCCATGCATTAGGACTTCCATACTGATGTTCTTGCTGGTCTCATGTTGTGGTAATTGCTATATATAAGAAAGCAAATCTTTTCCATGAGATTCTTTATTCCATATTAAAAGATTAAATGACAGGTTGTTTCTATGAGTACTATTGCCTAACGTCTCTGATTAGCAAAAAATGAGTGTATGTTCACAGCAGATACTTTTCTAAAAAAGCGGGGCCACAATTTAATTAACGACTCCACTAACAAGTTCCGAGTAGAAATTAAAAGTGGTTCAGATTAATGATTTTGTATTCACCGCTCTGGGAATTTCTTATGCCCTGCCGGTTTTAACTTCAAGTTTGTTATTTAAAAACCTTAATCAGGAATTTGTATGGCACCTGATTAAGACTTTATTTAAATGGTCCTGCAATAATTTCCATCTGAAAAGGACATTGCCACACAGCTCATGCACGTAAACCAAGGTTTTGAATCAAATAAGAGCTACAATGTCGACAACCACAGCTGAAACCAAATCAAACCCATACTGAGTCAAATTTTCTTACTTCCACTTATAATATTTAAGTCTGGACTAACTCCCTTGAAGTTGCTCCAAATTAAAAGCTGTGCAAGTGAGAGTAGAATATAATCTTTTGGTCATTCTATGAAGTATGATGAACACTCATACTGCTGTGCAAATAAGAATAGAAATTAAAACCCATATCTCTCTTTTTCAAATTTAGGTCACTTGTGGTGACGATACGAAGAAATAAATAAAAGCCCTGCAAAACCCCATTGCAAAAGTGTCTGAATTAGTTCTGCTGAACTCAAGACTCAAGTATGAGATCACTCATATGCATTATATAAAGGTTTTCAGACACGTCTCTACATCAGAATACTAGAAAAACAGGTGGGTTTCCTAATGAGCCCAAGTGCTTCTGCTAAGAGATGCAAAAGCTGCATCTTTTTGATCAGAGATGTTTCCACATGACCTAAAACCTCTTATTTTTTTCTAACTATTCTACTTCAAAGCACCTTATAAATTGGCTATAGATCAATAGGGGGAAAAAGTAAATTCAGCATATACTACTTCATGTATTTACAATTTGATTAGTTCTTTTTTAGATATTAAAAATGAATACTGTTCACTTTCCAACTTCACTTGAATCTCATTCACCAGTGACTTCTAACAATAACCCCAAACCTAAATAAGCTAAGCTCTCTGTGGGGCAGTGACAGAGAACACAGATCTTTTGAGTACCTGATAATAGTTTGAAGCAGTCTTCAGTCAAAGCCTTTGTGCAAAGAAGCCAGAATAATAGACAAAATACCGAGGGTTATTTCAACCTTTATAATAAACTAGCTAAATTCGGCTATTGCAAGTGCCAATTAATTACTTAAAAGAAAAGGTAATTGTAAACTGTAGGAACCCAGTAATTTGTATGTCCATTGAAGATGACTGTGTCATAGTGGTGAAAGGATACAGAAAAAAAAAAGTTAATGGATTTATTGGACTAGATTTCATTAGCACTTGTGCTTGTGAGAGTCTGAAGCAACTCTGAGGTATGTACAGCAAATCAGTTGGGTTACTTTGGCTACAGGTTTGTCTGAAAATGCAGTCTAATGTATTTATTCCAGGTAAATGCCAGAACTGGTTGACAGGTTTCCTACAGATCTTTGTTCTAACAAGTCACGTTGATTTACAAAAATCAAAACATAATGATAACATACCAGATTCCTCAATCTTCTGTATGGAAAGTTATCAAAGCATTTCATTTCCATTGTCTCAACAGTGCTACACTATCCAACAAAAACACTGAAGTAACTGAAGTGAAACACAATTTGCAACTCTGAAATCAAAATGTCTCATTAAATTTAAACTCTGCTTCCCTCAACCCTTTTACATTTGGTATGGTTTCTAAATTAAAAGGATATGCCCATGGGATGAAAACTCCATTTTCAACCTGTTCTAGTAATTACCTCAGATTTACATGGAGTGAACAAGGGCAGTATTTCAGCTACTCGCTCTTTGTTTCTACCTCTACTTGAACTCAGTGGGCCAAAGTCTGGTCTGCTGTGTAAGAGGGAAGGAAAATGAAACTACACCACGGAAGACAAATAGTTAAGTCTGAAAACACTTACAGAGATTCTACATGACCATATCACAGAAAACTGAGGGAAGAAGGGAGAACTAGGTGAAGTAGGGACCTTTAGAAATTCATGAGGTTAATCTAGTTCTTCCCACATTAATGTCCAGGGATAAGACAGAGCTTACTGCTCAATTTTTACTACTTGACTAAACTACTACCTGGCTCAGTACTCCGTGCAGTGTTTTGACAGCCCAACCTTATGAACCACGCAGATGACCCCACTGCAGAAGTAGCTAGAGAAGCTAATATTAAGGCTCATTTAATTTGAAAATTAATGATAGCATTTTCCCTGCTCATTCGTTGGTAAGAAAGATATAAACAGAGACCTGGGTACAGGTCTGCGATGAAGATCTGCATTAACTTCCCATTCATACTGTAGGGCTTCTCAGATGTTGTTATCTTTCTCCCTGCTTGTGTTCAGCAGTATGAAGTTCACTTTGACTTTTCACATCTCTCAGACAACACAGTCTGAAGTGAAGCAGGCACATACAGAATGTCCATTAACACAATGTCCTTCACCTGGAAAACATAATTTATAAAGCTAAGGAAAAGACCATGACAGGTCTATATCAGCAGTTTTCAAGTTAGCCAATTTATGCAGCTGAAGATGATGACTGGGGCATAAACCACAGAGGAATGTATACAAGTGGATCAATTAAACTACTAGCAACAGTGGAGAAAAATTATGAAATAACACCATATCAACAATATGTCTTTCCCCCCCCATTGTACCAATAGGTATAGGCAAGTCAAGGAAAGCTACCATGATTTTATGAAGTAACGACACATACTTACTTCTTGTTTCAGATTCTGAATCCGGCTCTCCAGACTGGATATGAGACCCCCACTGAGCTTTTTCTTTCACAAGTGAAAAAGCAGACAAAACCGGTACTTATTTCAGTATTTAAACAGGTAGGTCCTCCAAAGGAGGCAACACTTAACAGAAAGCCTGAGACCAATGACGTGTCCCCATACAACAGGTAAGTGTCAGAGACCTTCAGTATTACCTGTGTGTGTTGTCCAAAAATTAGCAAGGAAGCCCCTAACAGATGTTGGGCTGGAGCAAAACTGCTCTGCAGGAGATTTCTGACAGTTTGTATGACATTTGGCAAATCTCTACTAAATTAGAGGAGTTGTTGACTTTTTGTTTGTTTGTTTTAGTTCTACTTATAAACCAGCTGCTTGTTACACTACCTATTTACTCGTCTTGGCCTGGCTTTGACTACCTGTATCAACCGTTACTGTATCAGCTTGCAACTCGTGCCACAGACCCCGCAAGTTTACGCTTTCGGGGAGTGATGACTTCTTGGTTGTCTGAACTTGGCTCATCAAAAACAGATTCACTAGCAATAAGTTTTTCAGGCACTTCTGACATTTGAGTCCATAATCCCTAGGCAATATCTGTCTCATGTAGGAATTCTTCAGTCAAATGCCTTTAGGGAGACACATGAGCAAAAGGTCAACATTTGCTAAATGTGAATACTAGTTTCAGGTGTCTCCATTTGTGGATGCTGAACTTTTGACACTTAGATTCAGTATTTCAGAAGGGAAATAACTCACCACCTTCTGGTAGTAAAGCTTTTAATGTTATCTCTAGCGAAGGCACTCAAAATACGAAGGACCTTAAGTCATTAATCAAAACCTCAAAATACTAAATAAGGTACATTTTAAAGATAGAGTATTTCCACTCCCAAATTTTGTTTAAATTATGAATGTACTCCTCAAAATGATCAGTTTGACAACTGATACCTTTTTTTAAACAAGCAAGATAAGTTTATAAACTGCAATAATTTTCAACTATATCTAATTACTAAAGTATCTCTCTACTTCCTGGTAATAACAATCTTTAATTATGCTTATGAATATGCTGAATTTCCCATACACCTGTTTAATTGAAAGCAGATGCTCATTCTGCAGTGGGTTATTTTCATAATATGCATCACTATTAGTTTACTATTGCTATCACAACACACTGGGAAAAGTAATATACAAATAATGCAGAATAGTTTGTGTGGTTATGAAGTTAACTGCCTATTTGTTTTATTTTTTATTACTCCTCTTCTGTCACCATCAGCGATTTCATAGAGCGCTGCATTTGTTATATTATTATTATTATTACATATACTGTTCAACATTTTATTTGACTTGTACCAAAATTCCAGTTCAGGTTATTCACTCTTTTGTTGGTTTAGATAATAAGCAACAAGTGACCCGGCCTCCTGGGTTCTGTGGGAGACAGTTGGTACCTGTCACAGACAAGGCAGATGATGCCATTATAATCCATATATAAAGGAGCACTAAATATTCTTCATAGGGGCTATCTCTTTTCAGCACTGTCAATCTCCCCAAGAGTAGAACTAATGACCTAAAGGTATGAGGTCTTCTGTATCCTCATTAATTTCCTAAGACTATGTGTTTAATAAGATATTAAGGCCCAAGGGACTAAAGCAAAAGCAAAACTGAGCAAGACATGTTGAATATATATTGCTTTGGAGAGGTGCAAAATGTGCATTACAAACCACAAAAGCGTATGAATTCAAGTTTTCTTCACATTTTCTCTTAGTAATGAATATAATGAGCCTAAGTTTCTAAAGTAAGCATATATGCTATCAAACAACTACGCAAAAATAAAGCTCTAATAAAAATAATTAAATTTAATAAATCAAATACCATTTGAGAGAGGCTCAATTTTAAAAGGTGTAATTTTTCAAAATCCTCTCATTTAATAATTACAACAGCGATAATACTAGCAGTCGAACCCCCTCTGTGCAGTAGTCCCAGACCCCATGGCACCAGGTACTTCCCTCAAAAGAAAGAATGAGGGACCCCACTGCACAAAACTTAAGGATAAAGCAGACAACATTCAGAGCGGCAAGAGGTACTACAGACAGTTTAACAAGACAAAGGGAACTCAGTTGGCCAACGCTACAGAGAAGATCAGAAGAACACACAATTTCAAAGCATTAGAGGCTGCTGTGAAGGTCCTTTGGTGGGTCAGCAAGCTTAGCACTTAGATCAGCCCTGACAGTAATGTGTTGGACTTTCCTGTTTTCCTGACGTGCAGCGCAGGTCACCCCTCCTTCATTTGCTTATTCCTGTCTCCACCATGGTTTCCTGCCTTGGGACTGGTTACCTCTGAACGGTTTTGGCAGCTCCATTCTCTGTCCTTACTCCTCTACTCATCTGGCCTGGAATCCCTCCCCAGAATTAATTTGCAGCTGAGGTGTAAATAGCATAGTCCCCACCTCATCAGTGGTGAAAATGGCCTCGCAGCTCATCTGTAATCATCTTGAAAACATTAATTTTGTTGCAATGGTGTTGTGCTGCTTTTGGACAATGGTGTCATAACCTCCTTAAGACAACAAGTAATGTACTGGTTCAATGTGGTAATTAAAAACTGAAATGCAGTGCTTTCTGCAAATCTGAAAGAAGCATTTCAACTTTTCCTATGTGTACATCAGTCTGGATGGACATTCTTGTACTAATTTTAAAAGTCTTTTAGCTAATAGTTTCTCCTACGTTCTATGTACATTTATTCACTGAACACAATATAAGCAATTACGTTGATTAATCTGGAGTCAAGTTGTGAAGTATCCCATACTACCTGTTGACCACTGTGGGGGCTGCCTCCTAGAATCCCCCAAACAGCAGAGATTCTCTTGTGAGCTTGTTCATGCATTGACACAAGAACAATCTGCAGAAATTCAACAGAGACAATTCCCCTGGGGTAGAAGCAAGGAATTAAGTTCAGGCTATTCGACACTTTATGGGCCTTTTTAGATTTGATGGAGGATCCTGCCACAAAGCATCAATAAATGGGACCAAAGCCAGGTCCCACTCTACACTGCGTTCCTAAGCAGGGACTGCTGTATATGAAGACTAAGCAAAGGAGGCAGTAGTTTGCACGTTGATTGATTTTTATTTTTTTCCACGTACATAATATATTGAACACCACATAAAGAGTGAAGAACTGCTACTGTGTGTCTGATTCCAAAACAGGAAAGCTAGATAGACTGCCAACCAGCAAAAGCTATTTCTTCTCAAGAAAGAGACTTCAAAACTCATAATCAAGTCTACAGGGAATATACAGTATGAAATATAGCATGAGTAGCTAGAACAAACTTTGATTTGATTTCCTTTGGTGATAATGATTTCAGATAACCAATTTATGATAAATGCACTTGGGACACACTACCCAGGGTACAAATTAATAGATGTAAAGAAAAAAGAGGGGGGAGTTTAATTTTTTCAAAATTCTGGAATAGAAATTGTAGAAAAGAAACATAACTGTGATTCAATCATTTAACTTTCTGTGTCTTTTTAAAGAATAATTATTAAAAATTCTTCTCAGGTCTGTTGATTTACTTCTGAATGCTTTACTCCTAACTAGTGATGCCACAGCCTAATGAGAAATAAATTAGAGTGTGGCTGTAGTATAGGAAGGGTGGGAAAAGTTGACTTTATTAGAAGATTATGCATTAGATCTGGATTTATAATTGCATTTTCTCTAATCACAAGCACAAGAAATGACATTTTACTGAGTATAAATATTTGCAAGGTAAAGAAAAATTCAGCCATGCTATTAACCATGTGGTAGCAGGAACACTAAATGTGTTATTGATCTGATTTTTTCTTACTTTTTTACTGTCATTACTCTTCATTTTTTCCACTATTAAATGATTCCCGACACTGGAAACATGGAAATTATAAGGGAAAACATGGCTATCTGTGTTCCCTTCTCAATGTCAAACTATCCTATGTCTGCTACTTTCTGGTTTCTTCATAACAACTTCAAACAACGGAGTTTCACCACTGTAAAGACTCCCACAAACCCCTCCATTATTTTTTAGATTCTACCTATTAACTAAGAAACTGAGTTAGTTTAAGGAAATTAGATAACACTTGTTATCTTAAAGACCTACGGGTTGCTTATGTTTGTGTGTGGTAACTTGAAAACATGCTCCAGAATATGTTTGCTGTTGTCACCACCCATGCCTGCAAACTCCAGTACTGAGCCACACTGTACCTCATGCCTGAAACCAAAGAAAAAATAGGCACTGGGGGAAAGGGAAACACTGGGTCAGAGATCTACAATATTAAGTGCTATGTAGCAATAAAAAATGAATGTGCAATTGCAGCTTATCCAAAGTCATAGGAAATGACTGAATTCACGCCATCGCTGAGCAGAGATCAGTCAAGAGACAGATGTTAAATGTTATGGCATTTTAAAGCTTCAGGCTTCAGAAAGAAATTTCCAACTCTTTGTCTTGTGTTATTTAGTGTTTTGAAAACTATTCTAGAATTATGTAGCTTTGCGTGTATGATTGGTCACAGCAGGATTTAAAGTTTGGTGAGTCGCAACATTTAAATATTGAAAGGTTCAATCCATATTGCTTTGCAGAGTTTTTGATAGTTTTTCAGACTTAGTTGATCAGTTTGTGGGGGAAATCCCTCTGCCCATAAAAGTCAATGAAAGTTCACTGCTGGCTTAATCAAATCTCGTGAAGGGGAAGATCACTTATCAAGCAAGTACTTACTGATTGCATCTCATGTGTAGCCATGAAGGTGAGCTGATTGTTTTTTTTTCTCCTGTGTTCAGTATCTCTGCAGATCTAAGAAGTGTTCTATAAGCAGAGTTTAACAGTTGTCCCTTTTCAGTAAAATCCATCATTGCCCCAAAGACCACTTACAGATTTTATCTGGTGGGTCTTTTGGTGCACTTGGGTTAGGCAGTAGCTAAAGAGGGACTTTGAGTTTAAAAGTTTTGGGTACAGCTACATCATCCCTGTTTTAGGCACTAACATCGTTTTGTGGATCTTGCTCTCCCAGAGGAATCAGCTTCTCACAGAAGTGGGCCAACAGATGATCAAGTGTACCCGATTTTCCATGTTCAGAGTTGTTAGTTGAACCCTAGTTCTCATGAGTCAAAAACATAACCCTTGCATTCATAACTGTGTGCAGTTTAATGGCTACTCCATGCAGAAATTGCCTCTACACTTAATAAATGATAATAGATTCAGTTTTCAAATGGTTAAAATATAGTTTATAATAGGGTTTTTTTCAATACATGAGTCATGTAAGTGATCCAGGCCTTTCTGCTGTGGTCCAAATATTAACTGTGTCAGCACGGTATTTTCTTTCCCTCCTGGAATAAAAATTTAGCAATAAACTCCAGAGGCAAAGTGGCATCTAGCTAATGGCATTCAATCTAAGCTTATTGCAGATCGACCTTGAATGCTGCCAAGTCTCTAACATGTGCTGACAATACAGCATCGTTGCTAAGCTACCTATTATTAATCTTTGCAATGAAAAATGAAGAGGTCAGAATGTGTTGAAGGTGTGTTTATTACAGAGCTTGCACAGAGGGTCTCATTTGAAAGCTTGGATATTTCACCATTTTTATTGCTGTGAAAAGCTTTTAATTTTTTGTAAAGATTTGAATCTGACTGACAAGTCACAATTTATGACACTGATCATCCCTTAATTAAATAGCAGAAAAAGAAATATATACATATATATTTTGTGACTATTCATCCATCTACATTCAGGCCAACAGAAAAGGAAGTTCCAGTCATTTGTAATTGAAACAGAAATGATTTAGTACTTTATCTCATTGTCAAAGTTGCAGTACGTTGGGTCTAGAAAAGCCTCATAAAAATGCACGGGGCAACAGTTAGCATTTAGGAAAAAATTATTATGATTATTAGAACATTCTCCATTCTTATTGTCTGCTCCTATCTTCTGGGTTTATTTCTTGTGGCTTGGATTTTTATTTAGCTTTGCGGTGTTTTGGTTGGGGATCAAGATTGTATAGAGAAACAAGACATGTTCTATTTATCAATAAATCATCAAACACAAAAACAAAGACCAATGAACGGGATGTGTACACAAAGAACGAAAAAGGGGGCAACTCCACATCCTTTGAAAGAAGAAAAGGCCAGGATAAGAGCAAAAAGTGGCCCGGTGTCATTCTGTCATAAAGGAAATTGATGTAGGAGGTGAGAAAGAGACGGAGTATATATTTTCAAAGGAGAAGTGCATAGCTTATCAAAGTCCTGTATGCAAGAGCTGCTGATACACACAGGGACATTTTCTCCCCCCCCCCCCCCCCAAAAAAAAAAAAAA
>NW_010973082.1:5448043-5479431 GCF_000737465.1 Haliaeetus leucocephalus
CCCACAAGGGATGCATCCCCCCCCCCCCCCCCCCCAAAAAAAAAGTAGTCAATGCTTTCCAGGAAGGAAAACATCTCCTTGAAAAAGCAGAAGTCAAAAGCTAACCAGCCAAACTTTCTGAAGACTTGTTTTAAAGGGAAGGTTTTATCAGCAAAAGCTGAAGTGTGTATTGCAGGAGACATCTGCATGGAGATTTTCTCCCCCATGGAAATAATACTGACACAGGTTATGATAATTTGGAGCATTGTGAAACTTCGCCCAATGATGGGAAAGGAAAGGTGTCCTGAGGCGGACAAGTACTTTTCTAAGTGTATCAGTTTAACTTGACTTGGGAGTTATGCACATAAGCTTCCCTAAAGTAAAGCTTCATCATGTAAAACTTATCCCCGCTTCCCTAAACACTACTCACACGAGGCCGTTGGAGAAACCGAGATGACTGCTAGCCCACAGAAATCAGTTTTATTTCTAAGGTCGATCTGAGATCGCTGGAGGGCTGCTAGGGTTCTGTCACCCCCGCAGCAGGTCATGAAAAGATCAGCCATGCTCCAGGTCTGCCTGCTGCCCTGGTGGGGAATGATTTGCTCTGTCTGTCCTCACTCTACCTGCCTAAGTGCCAGCTCAGCTTTTCTGGTCTGCGCTCACGACTCCCAGCTCCGTCCGTGCCAGCGTGCTGTCACAGCTGCTGTCCACACGGACACTGAGTGGCTCTGAATTAGAGCATCACTGACAGAGCACAACAAGGACACTTTGATACAAATGCTTTTTGATCAAATGCTGTTTAGAGATTATACTTCCTCAGTGCTTAACAGTAGAGCGCGTTTCCAAGAAGGGTGAGGATTTAAGAATGTGTTCACGCAGAAGACATTCATCTGATTTAGCTGCGTTGATCTCTTCAACTGCTTCAGTCGCATCAATAGCAGCCCTCAGGTTCTAGATTTTAAAAAGGCCCTAAAACCACTCTGCAGTAAGAATCCTTCCAGCACCTGAAGATACGCTCATCAAAGACCAGTGAAGTTTTTTCCAAGTGTTTGAAGGATGCGTTTAAATCCAATGCTTCAAAAGCTGGAAATGTTATTGGGAAAGAGGAGCAACAGCGTTCTGGTTCCTGCCGTTCCTGCTGAAAGAGCTTTGTTCTAAGTGACAGAGGGGTCTCAAGCACATCATTATCAAGCACTGCACAAGCGGAGACTCTCAAAGACAAACCAGTGTGAAACCTCTCATGAGAAGCCTGATAGTGCAAGTGGGTATGGGATACAGTCCCAACTTTTCTTCCTCTTCTATTTGTACTTGTAGCTATTTTATTTATACTGCAGCACTTCAGAAGAGCAGGATGAATGGCGCTGCCTCTGTGAAGAGCATTTCTGTATAGCTTGAATGGTATCTTGCAATTGCAGCAGAGAACTTATCACCTAACTTACAGAAGGTTAAACTACATGTGGCTTGTCAAAGATACCTTGTGGCCTGGCTAGACATACGTGCTAGAGATGTAGCTTTGTCTGTTGTGTTTCTTGGCATCTTCCTCCTGTTTTCACATGCCTTTAGTTTATTAAAGTGAAAATTTTGACCATGGCACACTTGGAAATGTGGTTTCTTGTTTCTGCACAATTTAAATGTATCAACAGTCATACACGCTTCCTGATCTCTTCCCTAAATCCTAACTTGATAGGGGTGTCTTGGGAAGTGCTAAATTGTAGCTCTGTTTCAGCTAGTTCTGAATGTCAAAGCTGCTCTTGAAAATAAATATATTGATCAAGAAAGCACTGCTTGTGCTGTGGCTGCGAGGGGTGGCTGGAAAATAAGAGAGACTTTTTGTCAACGGTGTGAACCTGGAAATTTAGTTTTTTTCCAAAATGAAAAGCAAAAGAGATCTTTCAGGATTTTTCTTGAAATGATGCAACAGATAGGTATGGAAGAAAGACTTAGAGGCCACTGATTAAGATATTCATCTCCTACATGGTACATTCTGTTCCTGTCCTGTTTGGAGAGATTTGAACTGGATTTGCACATATCCCACTGCAACATATCATTCCTCTGTCATCAGTGTCAGAATGATGCCTTCAAAAGGGTAGTCAAATCTTACAGGGACTTATCAAAAAACATATGAAGAAATCAGTTTGCATCTCTCAGATCTATAAGCAGATAAGACTGTTAAGGGGCAAACTGTAGATTTTTCTGTATTTGGTCTGGTTGCAAGTTTTGAGTCTTAATACCAAATGTTATTTTATTTAGGCTGTGTATGCAATTTCCATGGAAAGTGCGAGTCAATAAAATAACTGACTTCTTTATAGAATGGTACAACTAGAGTACAGTGCTATTTTTCCATGCACGTTAGTAAATTCCATAGCTGAAAGCAAATATGCAGCATCATTCACTGATACATATGCAATAGGTGCATGAAGAGCTCAACTCCAACTGTGAGTATGCAGGATCACACCCGCTGTTTGAATCAGAGAAGCAGATAAAGAAAGGCAGTGATTGAGAGGGTCATGTACCCAACAGGTGAGCAACTACATAATGAGTGTCTTCAATATTTTACTTCAGCTGAGCAGCTTCAGCTTATACCAGCAGAGAAGCTGCCCTTTGTGCTTAGAATGATACCCAAAGTCTAGGCTTTCTTGAAGTCAGTGACCAGATTTGCATGCCTCCTTGATTCGGGTTTCTTGCCAGAGACAAGAAAGATTTTGTGTTACAGAATATTCTAGGCAGCCAAACAGAATTCAAGCTAAGACACACTCATGTCACGTTATACTTATCCTGGGATGACACAGGCCTCGTCAGAAGTACATATGCAGTGCTGAATTCATACTTGCAGTCACAACAATACAAGTTAGGTGACATACACTAAGATGGCAAAACATGCCACCTAAACTGTAGCTTTTTACTTAATGCATTTGACTGTGTTGCTTTGCTGCAGTGGGAACTGCGTACAATTCATGGTTAATACAAGCAGAGTGAAGCTAACTATCAGTTCAAATAATGGGAGAACCTAGTAGGTGAAGTGTAATTGAAAAAGCATGCTGAACCTGGACAAAACCCATGAGGATCCTGTAATACGTGTAGTTCTACAGCTGTTGTTTGGAGTGTGCTGTGATAACCAGTAGATTCTGCAATATATTGGCCCAAAGAGTTTCTTAAATGGTAAATTTATCTGCATGATCCTATATTATCATGTATTTAGATCCACAGTTCTAAGTTCAAAAGCACTCTAAGCCTAAACTTCCAAGCCTTGGTTATATATATGACTTGCACATTTCTTCTGAGTTTGTAGACTAATAGTCTCCTGATTAGGAGTGCAGAACAAATAATTTAATACAGCATGCTGGCTGAAGTTGTTACTGTTCATCTTTGAAGCACAGAACTATTGAAACTGATGGATAATTGGAAAAACACGCCAGTACAACAGAAGGGAAAAGAAGCCATTTAGCAACTTAAATGAAAGATAAGCTACCAGCAAACTGCTATGAAAATTTAGGTTTGGGGTCAGATGTGGAAGGATTCCTTTAAAATGCTTTAACATTGTGGGTAAAAAGATTCATCTCAAATCAGTTTCCAAGCAGAAGAAACACTGCGGAAAAAAGGAGAAAATCCTAGAAAAAAGTTGAAACAAAGAGGAGTGAGCCTGGGATGAAATACAAAGAGAGAGAAAGAACAGGCAGAATAAAAAGCGGTAGTCTTGCAAAGAAAAATGAAGATGAAAAACTAGCTTGTATATAGTTATCGCTCATATGTTCTACCAATGTATATTACAAGGCCTCTTTTCGTTGAGGGAATACCAGCAACTTCCTATGGTTTGAATTTAATTTTTCTTTAAACATATCTCCCTGTTTTCCACTTTGCTCAAACTACAGGAAATGGAAAGATGTAGAATCTGATTTAGCTTTGCAATTTCTCCTTTCTGGAAAGAAAGAAAGAAATAGGAGAGAGGGAAGAGAGGGTTGTTGAATCAGAGGGGTAAAATGTGATTCTCAAAAACCTACCTGGCAATTAGGTATCTTTAACAAGAAAGCAAACCTTTAATGAGCAAAATATTGCATATAGAAAATCAATCTTGACTAGTATTATAAATTATTACTGGAAAATTTTAAATTGTAGTGATACAACTAGAAGATTGTGGAGTTAGGGTGATGTTTCAATACTATTTCAAAGTCACATCTCTACTGAAAATGACACTGTGCTGATGAATTTCCTAGTAAAAACCACTTCTGTCCTACACATAGACAACATAAATACAGCCTGAGAGCAGCCAAGTGCCACTGGACTAAGAAAGCAACTAAACATGCTGTGAACCCTTACCATGTGCATAAAACCTACTCAGCTTTGGACAGCCTTCAAGTTTAGCACAGTTTAGCAAAGACCGATGGAGGACAATGCTGTTCACTTAGGAGTGCCAGTCTTCATGGCTTGGAGATGTCTGAACATCACACTCTGCATGAGGATGGTCAAAAAGCTCTTGAGAGTTTTTGCAGGCTCTATGAAAGCTCCCAGCACAGCTACCACAACAATCCTACCAGCAGCCAGGAAAGAGGGGGCAGGACCCTGAAAACCTAAGCTGCCAAAGGATTAGAGGCAGGCAAAGCTGTGGGGCTCCAGCAGAATGGTGCTGATAGCCTTTTCATTCTCCTAATGCGTCATTTTCTGTTGATTAAATTTTCCGTTGGAAAAACTCCGAAAAGCTGCTATTTCCCTCAGACCAAATCATAGTAATGAAAGTTTATAAAGTAGCCATTCATTCAATCAAAACTTATTACTCAAAGTGTAGTTCTATTTTCCCCCCCCTGTACTCAACATTAAGCACCCACATTCAATGCCTGTTATTATGGGAATTGTTCTGTAATGAAAACATAAATCGTCACAACATGAGTGCATTTCTACAAACAATGTAAGAGGGGGCACATTCTCAGTACCTCCTATGGCTATAATCTGTGGTACCCATTCATATGCTGTAGTTAATGCCATACTTAATGGCTTCATGATGAAAAAGCCCGCTAGCCTGAAGATACATAGTGCTCTAGAGGTCTCTCTTGCAGTTTATTGTGTCTGTAAGGAATCTTGTTCTCTTTATCATAAAAAATACAGTCACCTAATGCAGCGTGACAGATCCCTGCTCTGGCTGGGTATAGTCAGACTGGATTTTGCTGAGCAAAAGCTTGAATAACTGAAATGTACACATGTGAATATGCCATATAGTTGAACAAAATGGGAATACAGTACGCTGGATAAATATGTAAAATTTGTTACCTGACAGTCCAATTGATGAACAACTATAAGTTAAACTCACCCCTGCGTTAGAGTACAAGAAGCAATGTTTCTAATTTCCTTATTGATGGGACTACTGAAAATGGCTTTCTCTGTAAGTGCAGGGAGAGTGAATGAAGCCTGAATATTGCACTCTCTCCATTTCTCCGCTTTATTTCCACATGAAGTGCCATGCTAGAAATGAGTTGGCTCCCTTAGGCAGCTGAAACAAGAAACTAAGACTAAAGTCATAAGGGCTGTTTGGCTGCTGCTGGGCCAGGCAGAGGGCAGCTCAGCGGTTTTGCCAGCCTACCTGTATGCACACGTGCTCTCTGTCCTACCAACTTGATCCTAAGTCACTTGGGTATTTTCAGTCATTTTCAGCCCAGCTCAGGAGGGCAGTGATGAGCAGCAAAGATATGCTAGGAGCAGCAAACCTTTTACCCAGCTCCATGGTCACCAGAAATCACATCTGACTACCACAAAACAAATAAAGAGAAAACAGCCATGGAAGCATCAGTGCACAAGTCCCAGATACCACCCGGATCTTATTTAATTGCAGCCTTGAAGGCTGAAGTGAGACATGCAATGCATAAAGGTCTTTGGCCTCTGTCTAGGAGTCAGTTTATGTCAATGAACGTGAATGACCTCAAAGGGACAGTGAGCTAAAACAGCCTGTCCTACTGCTTTAAAGTCAATTGCTTAGAAGTCACATGGACTTTGTTGCCTGCACAACTACTGCCAATTCCCTAATTTTCCAGCACAAAGCAGAGCACTGAATAGCCATTCAATTGCATGTCTGAAGCCATAGCAGCAATCACAGAAAATCCAACAAGTGCAAAAGTACACTGCAAAGACCTCTTGCCTCCCTGAAGAACCTGAACACCCAATGCAATGATAAGGCAGCGTGGCACCTTCCCTGCTCTTATACCCTCTCGTAGTCTCCACCAAAGGAAGAATTATTCAACTATGGAAGATTTAACAACCTTGTGGCTCTTTCTTAACCATAATTGCAACAAAAATCATGGCAGTTGTTACCATCCACCGTGTGTCACTGATTCTGCTTGCTGCTTGATTTGGAGGTGATGCAAGTCTGTTAGTGCCAAGTATCTTGGCTGTTCAGCCCACGTTGTGGCAGCTAACGGTCTGAAAACTGCCAGTTCATTCCCTGGTGTTTAGACCACCTTGTTATTAATAAGCAGTTCTGTAATCAGCAGAACTAAGGATGCCTGGTCTCCTATAGATTTTTTTCTTGTGGTTTATTGACATTTGAACTGAAATTATACTAAAACTTTGTTTTCTCTACTTAGTTACCTATTCAGCTTATATAGCTACTCAGCTTCTCACATTTCTGTAGTATGACAGTATCAGAGGCAATATGTAGAATCTGCCGACAGATTATAAATTACTGAGGAAAAGATTGCAAAAGTTTGGATTTTGGTGTTCTCATCCAAGCCACTTGTTCCCAGTGCCATTAGGTATAAAGCCAGAGAGGTGTCTTGCCCATAGACAATCAGGAAACTCCCTTACGATACACACACATTCACAGTTCTTCTACCTGAAAAAAGGTTTGTATTGACCCTTCTAATCCCCTGAAATAGGACTAGCCAATGAAAATTGCAGGTGCCACACCACACGAAATACCCCATAAATGTCAAATGATCTCCACTGATGTAGTCTGAAAGCAATTTGTATTTGTGTTTAAACTAATTTCTTTGAACTTGAGCAAAACAACCATGGCCTCTGTACAATTGCCAAACTAGTATCATTCAAGATTCTCTGAGATGTTATTATTTTCAGAACTGTGTTTAACATTTATATTTTAATGCATATCTAAAGCAAAAAAAATTAATAAATCCACTGCAGTTACCTATGCATGTAATTTATTTTCCTCCACTCCAAAGTGAGACAATAGTAATGACCAGAATTGTTCACTGTTTGTATACTTCCACAATTAATGTTCCTCAAAGAGTTTGTCAATTAAAGGAGTTAGCTTAAGAACATTAATAAGGCAACTTAGCTCATGCACCAGCATTTTCACTTTGCTTTGACAATAAGATGCTTTTATCAGGTGAAGAGTTCAATACATTTCTATTTCCAGAGAGAACAGAAATATATAAATACACTGCTCTAATTTTTACATTGCTATCATCAGCCATAAATACAACATTGACTCTCTGAGACCCTAATGAAACTCTATGTTGCATTATTAATGAAGAAAGCAAACATTAACTTTGCATTTTAATTCTAATTAACAACCCTCTTTCAAGAAAGAGATGAACCTGGGTATGTGTTTCTGAATGTCAGCCGCTCCAGCCTCCCATTCTTTTTATCCCCATCACTAACCCAACTTGCAGCTACCACTAGCTGCCATTAACAATAACAAAAAAGTAAAGTAAAAAAAAAACCCAAACACAACCAGAACAGTGCAAGTTCAGCCCACTCTGTGCCCTTGGTGTTATGCTAGATAAATCAAAGCAATAGAAACACTATATTCCCTGACTATAAGTTTTTGAGATCTGATTTTATGACTTTCTGTTGTGTACCTCACACCTCTGTATGCTGGACCACAATAAAAAACAGCTGTAGGTACGACCAGTGCTTTGCTTCTCTATTGTACAACAGACATATTAACACAAAGTCTTTAAATATCTAGACAAAATTGCTCTTTACATTTGTGGAGTCTCCTAAATTTATACAATTACATTACGTTTTGAGTGATACATGAAATAATGAACTTCTCACTACCTGGACCACAGAATTAAATACTGACAGTTCTTGGCAACTGATACCGCCCTTTTACTTGAGGTAATATTTTTTCACTCATAAACAACAAAGAACATCAGCCGTGGAGGAAAATAAACACTTTGGGTCAGGTTCATTCCTAGTGTAATTCTGTGGCCTTCACTTGAGATATGCTGGAAGCAAATTTGATGCATTATTCCTGGGGATTGGTTGTGGGTTTTGTTTCTTCTTTTCCTTAGTTGTCTTCTAGCCCACAAGTTGGAGTTTGGGCTAAAAAAGCCATTCCCAAGCAAGAAAAGAGATATCTCCTTTTCACTCGAACTAATAAATTACTTAAATCCAAGTACTCAAAAATATGAAACATGAGCTCAAAATACTATGTGATCTACTTCAAAATGAAATGTTTTTTTCTATTCTAGTTAGTTGGTCCAAATCTTTGGGAATAGTTATGTCAAGTGTGCAAGCCTTCCTCTACAAATTCTTTTCCAAGGGCAAATAAAGAATTTTATTGTCATTAAAAACAAACAAAAAACCAAACAAACAAACCCCAAACAACAACAACAACAAAACCAAAACCACCCAAAACAAAAAAAACCCTTGTCATTTTCAGGTAGTTGCTTGACAATTAGCCTATACCATGAGAAATTATTTCCATATATTCAAACTAGCAATCTGCTGTTGACGAGAAAGATGTGAGCTTTGCAGATGGGAGAAGAAAGCATATTTGAATTAGTAGGATCATAACTTTGGCTGAAGGTGCACTCTCAGAACTAGGCTTTTTTAAGGTGTCAAACAGGACATCCAAAATCATGAGAGCTGAACCTTGACCTACAGAACAACTATAATCCTTTACATTTTGCCAGATGCCTGTCTGAAAAAAGTCATAGAAAGGTTTAAAATGTAAGTACTGGTTTAGGAAAGGGCCAGAAGGGAGTAATTTCTGAACCATCCCAAAGGTAGCATGTAATATATTTATAAGATGGTTGCCATTTTAACTGACTACACCATTAACAGTTTCAATGTTACTGTGCTTGTCTTTACTTGATATCTTTTCTCCTATACACACAAGAATGATGCTTTAGAAAAACGGCTGTGATCAAAATGTGTCCATGTGAATGAATACATATTGAGCTTGAAGTATGAGCTCTTTAACTTAACCCTCTACAGCTGAAGATTAGTTGGCAAGATACTGTATCGACCTCCCTACCCATCATCACCTTGTGGAGCTGTTAGATCAATTTTAGAGGCTTTATGCACCCCAGGAGAGACTATTGATCAACTTCATATGTTCTTCATCAGTACATAGTTTTTAAAAAAAATTGGTTTTTAAAGGAAGGATATCAAAACCAAGAGAATACCATTTTATAGGAAAGCCTTGAACTCTAACAGGTTCTCTAGATTTAAAGTTCCATTAAAGAATCTGATTTTGTGTGAGAAGACACTGCTTTGCATTAAGACCCTTGTAAACTTCAAAGGCATGAAGACATCTCTTCAAAGAGCACAAGATGTAGGCATTTCAAATATTCTTTTTAATCTCACCCTATCCCTCATAATCTCTTGCCATCAGGCAGAAAAATGCAGTGCTCACAGAACATCTGCTATAGAAGTCTTCACAGATAGCATCAACAAAGAGCAGCTAATGTTGTATATAATCATTCTTAAAGACAACAGGTAAGTTCATCAGCAATTGTGACAGGAGAAGGGATGATACACCACAGGCACAAGTCTTTGCCATGCAGAAGGTACAGAAGTAGTACACCATGCCACAGTTATCGGATGCCCAAAGAAGTGCTACCTCCTATTTCACTGTCTTGCACAGCCTTGTTTCATCTCGGATCCCAGCCCTCGGTATTTGTCGGCACCTCTGCCCAGGGCAGGACTCATTCCGTCTGCTGAGCAGTGGGGAGAAGAGATGAGGCTTGGATGAGAGCTGGGCTAATTTCTTCTCCCTTTGTCTACCTACCTAGCATAAAAGAAGCTGTTGTCATGCTCTCCCACTAGTATTGGAAGCATTTGTGGGCCTAAAGGGGGGAGCCTGGTAGAGGAAACTAGGCTGGGAGAGGGAAGTAGGACAGAAGAAAGAGATCCCAAACCCATCTAACTTTACTACCTGATGCTACCCCTCTTAATGAGACCAACACTCTCCAGCTCTTGAGCCAAGTAAGGCTGGCAAGAAAGCGGGGAGTAAACTGAAGGGAAGCAAAAGTCTCCAGTTACCAGCTGCCTTGTGGCTAACAATCCTTTAATGATCCAATCTTTAAATGTCTTAAATTCCAAATACTTGATACTACCAAGATATCTTTTGCTGCTATAAATATTGTAAAAGTCTCAAATAGTGCTAAGAAGTTTTTATACACTTATAACTTTCACATCATTCCAGATCCTGATTTTTATTTTCAAAGATGCCAAAGAATAAACCCAAACTGTCTCTTTGATGGTGTTTCTTCTCCTGATCTCACTGTGGCAGCTGAGATAGATAGGATACTGCAGAGGGTGGTCTCCAGGGTGCCAAGCACGTTCTTCTGGGAGTACCAAGAACAGCCTTTTACTGACTATTACCTGTGGGATGCAGAAATGGATGTGTCACCTTCATTTTTCTTTCATCCGTGCTTTGAGAGAGATTCATCACGTACCTACACATATTTGGGCTGGCATCGACCTCTTTAATCAAGAGGAAAGTCAGGTGCTGATTTACTGTTGGTGGGAGGGAAAAAGAGAATATAATCCTGCTCTTCCCTCCTTCAAATGACCTCATTACAGCGCTCAGCAGGAAGCCACATGTTCTGCATGACTTGATGTTGTGGTGGACATGTATCTTTCTCCTTTGGTTGTCTTGGCACACGCCTAAGCTTCATTCCAACAGGCACAGTCTGCTGAGAACATTAGACCTCTAATACCACAGCACAGAACCGCAACACAGCTCCTTAAAGAACAATTCTGCATCAGCACAAGATGGAATAGAGCTTTATATATCGCAGATTTTTGCCTCCACATTTCATATGGATAAAACCACGAAATGTGGCTTTTTAATGAATCAGGTGTAAAAGCAACTCAAGATGCTGGAAGAAACTGAAGTGCCAAGGAAAGCTGCCAATGCTTTGATACAGCTGAATCAAAATCTTAGTCTTCAAATCTTTGTCTGAACCTTAGGCCAAAATGAGCTTGGGTCCAATATAGAAGTTCCTGGCAGTATCCGTTTCACATGCTGACTATAGGACAGTATTTTAAGTGTGCTCATATTCACATAATTAAAAAATTGTGCTGTATATATACTTTCCATGAAGGAGCTGTTTGTGTACTACATCTTAGTGATCAACCTTGCTATTTCAATAATTTAGTAGCACACTTCAGATGTTATGTTTTTATATTCCTAATTAACCAAGTAGTACATGTTTGCTAATTAATGAATATATGCACCTGACTGCTGCATTTTGTGCTGATGCCGTTAATCATATTTTCTGATTTTCTGACATACTTTTGTGATTTAGTCAAAGGCAATATGCAAATATTCAGTGAGATACATTGACAATTGCTCTTTATGCTTTCCTGATAATGCTGTAGACTTCACTGAGCTGCAAAGAGTTGATAAAATTGCACACACTTTACTTATTGCTCCATTATTCTTTGCTAATTGAGCCACATAGTTTAGTCAAGTGTTTACAAGCTTTGCTAATAGACTTGCATACAAATTTTGTTCAATATGTTATACTAAAGAGAATGTTTACTACCTGCTGAGCTGTTGGAATCATGATAGATAACAGTTCTGAAGTTGTCAACCAGTCAATAAACACTGACAGCAGTGCAGCCCGTTGAGTTGGGGAGCTTATTGCTTTTGCAATGCTGATGTAAATGATCTGGATTAACCAATATAATAACTAAGGTGGAAAGTCAATGGGTGCCAGATGCCTAACTACTCTGGGTTTCTCTGAAACACTAGCTAAATGGTCCATTAG
This sequence comes from Haliaeetus leucocephalus, assembly GCF_000737465.1. NCBI lineage: Eukaryota > Metazoa > Chordata > Aves > Accipitriformes > Accipitridae > Haliaeetus > Haliaeetus leucocephalus. The sequence continues at coordinate 5,459,977 of NW_010973082.1, forward strand.
GCAAGAACTTATTATTTTGCATAAAGAGAAGTAAAACAGCAAGAAGCTTAATGGGAATCTCTGAGTTCACTCAACACACTTCTTGGAAAGCTCTCCTTAAGTCAAGGACCTTCAGAGCTGTAGCCGTCATAAATTGCCAGAAGCGAACAGCTCCTCTGAGGTTGCTGGGTGGTCTCAAACAGAGTGAGACGGAAATGTTTTCTGCATGTCTGGTAGCTGGACGGCCACCTGGGACGGTGTATGATTTATCCCACTACGCTGTTCCTGGCTTTCCCTCATTCTCACTTGCTTTGTTTTTACCTCACAAAATTGGGAAGTGGCTACTACCAGTTCTATGCAGCCATTTCTCCTTGCTGTCCAAATACGTGCTAGCCAAAATGTATTTGGTGCAGTTCCTCTCAGAGGTTCTTGGAAAGTGGTTTTAGAACATGCTTGTCATTTACCATTACAATGGAAGTATGACACAATCCTATGGCAAGTCAATACCATTCAGTTAAAAAGAAATTATCATGCCATAACAAAAATAACTCATAATAAAAAAATATTCTACCATGATGGGACGGTGCATGTTTTCAGCTAGTAGAAAACAACAGAAGTCCACCGACTTCACAACTACACCACTACAGCAGTTAGGTGGAATTATCCACCTGAGAATATAGCCCTGCAAGCCTCTATGCAGGGGGAATAAATAATGCCAATTACAAAGTTTAATTTAATTGTTAAAATGCATCAGTAAAAGAGGGACTATTTGGATTGATAACATGCAAAACTCAGAAGAGAAAGTATATATTCAGTCACTTTCTAAACTCTGCAAAATGCAACAAAAGAAGCCGGTGCAAAAGATCGCGTGACTGAATTCCACCTCCAGTGTCTCAGGGCTCTGTTCTCTCTCCATTCCACACTACCCATTTCTAGCAAGGTTACACTCTCACTTCATTTTATGCATGAAACTTCTATAATCAAAGATTGTTCTGCAGGCGAGGAGAGAATACAGAAAACTCAAGAGGTATCTGTAGAAAGCATCAGAGATAAGAGCATGGCAAAAGCATCTGCCTTGGTCAGCAAAATACAAGGGGATTAAGTATTGAAAAGGACAATTCAGTCAATAATAATTATAAAACCATTGTAGTGCCAAAGAAGAGTTCAATGAGCCAAACACTGAACTAGAGTTCTCGTGTTGGTTAGCGATAAAAATCTGCACCTTCATATTAAAGACATAAGTCTCTGAGCAAAACTGAAAATAGAAAGGATATTTAGTCAAGCTGGCAGAAGGTACACACAGTTCCCACGCAGGGACCTTTTCTGTGCACACCAGCACACTAGGAAACCTTTCTGGCTACCTAATTTAGTCCACAAGACATTTCTAACACAGTCACAAACCTCACTGCAACTGCTTTACTTTACCTAAACCAACCTAGGCCTGAAATCTATTCTGAGCTGAGGAATAGCTTCAGCTATACCACTAAAATCTCTCTTTACAAGGATTTCTCCCATTGCCAGCATTGTGTTGGCTCCAGTCACAGTAGCGTATGTACTGTATATCCATATGTATTTTGCTACACTGTGCAGTAGTATGAACTTGTTACCGAACATCGTTAGCTTCGTAGGCTGCATGCGAGTGGCAGTGATATGCCCAACGTAGATGCACCTGCCCCTTTGAGTCCAAAGAGCAATTTCCAAGGCCAATAGTCTGGTTTAGGACATACAGTGGCACAACTCTGATTGCACCCAGGAGATGGCAGATCTGCATACTCCAGCAGCCACATGCATTACGCTGTGTTTGAGTGTCTGGGAAGAAGAGATGACTTCATGTGTTCTGTCCTCTCTGCTCCGCAGCGCATCTGCTGGAAACCACAAGGTGAACTTGTAACACACCGAGAGCACTCAGTGCTGAATTTCTGGGGATTAGGCTCCAGTTTCAGTACATTGTCTACTGAATCTGCACATGTCACAACTTAGAACTTTAGTTTTCAAAAGCAAATCTAATATTACTCCCTTTAGCATAGCACTTTTGGAGACCCATCCTGCCATCAATTAGCTCTCAGTCCTCCCATCGGTTTAATTAGCACACACTCAGTGGAACAATAGAAAAATCTCTCTGAATGTTGAAAGAAGACTGCTTTAAAAAAAGGCCAGGACAGTATTATTAGGCTTTGTAGCTAGGCATCCCTTTTTTTTAATCCATCACAAGGCTTAGAAATGTATGCAGCGGTGGCACATCTCCTGTGTCCTCATAGCACTGAAAATATTAATAATCCCAAGCACCGTAGCACAGGGTAATGACTATGTCTGAGCTTTAATGATGTGTTGTGTCAATCAGCAGCATTGAGACATTAATAAGCCTGTCTTTTATATGAAACAAGCCTCAATTCTTTATAATGGATAACGGGTAGACATTTTACAGAACTGTACCAAATAAAGCTTTATGTATTTTTCTCCCCTATGAAAAGAAAAAATAATTTTAAAATTATTTTAAAACAATAGCTCAATTGATAATTTCCTGATGATAAATGGGGTTTTAACACACCCTGACCATAGCATCTTTATACATATTGTGTCATTTTCTGTCCTGTCCAAAGACTGCAGCCAGCTAGGGTAGTTAAGCAGTACCCTAGTTGTTAACCAGTCCATCAATCAACAAAAGAACATACTTAATTTTAAGCCATTTAAGTAAGTAGCCATCAGTCCCTGTAAGTTTAATTACACGCTTAGAAATCATCCTGCATCTAAAGCTAACACATGAGCCTCTGCAATTAAAACTACTTAAGTTCTCACTACATACTACTGTTTTTTTTTCTGCTGAAAACGGACTCATAGAAAATAGGAGATCGATAACCTGTCATCAGAAGAGTTTACAAATTTCTTGATATTGCTAAAAAACCCACCACCGTGCCATGCAGAAAAAGGTCTACTATAGTTAAATTATTCCTTTTATTTAAAACAAAGTGATTTTAATTTAATTTGAAAGATGTGTTCATGCAATTTGGGGACCCTCTGTAAATCAGTCATTAACTCTTCACCCTTTCAGGACTGTTTACACGCTGTCTTATTCACCATTAGAAAAAAATAAGCTCAAATACATACGCCATGTCCTATTTCTGTACTGGCTCAAATCCTGCTCACTTCCATGACTGCAACTCATTTGAATGAGATGGATCTGCTGCAACAAGATGGTTTTCTACTACAGTAGAGATATCTAGGCATCAGATACCAATGGCAAGTTCATTTGGAGATGACTGTGTTCTTGGGGTGTAATTTGGGAATACGTGACTCATTCCCTCACACACTAGGAGGTGGAAGAGAAATCACATCACTTATTACATTACATTGTGCCCATCGCCATGCTAAGTAATATAACAAGTAAGGTAATCTTTCCTCTCTAGCTAAAGAATAAGGGCTTTCTCTTATTCATTTTCCCATCATTCATCATTTCAGGGAGAGGAGGGAGAGAGACTGATACTTGAAAGTGACTTGAGTAGTTTATAAGACTTTGATAAAGACAGGACCTTGCCCAAAGATGCTTTTTATTCATATAATGTTCAAGAGTCAATTTTACCTTCTTACTCAGGACTGGTTATAGATTAAGTTGAATCAGTTTTGGATACCTTGGGAGCACATTTTTCTTAAAATCTATGGCTCTTCAATATAGTTTCATTTTTCATAGTGTTTAATCTCTTTTGCTTAGTATGACCACATTTTTTTCTTAAAATTGACAAGTTACATTATATCACTTCAATACTTGTTCTACACTTGGGGATGAAATGCATACCTCAAAACCTTTGGGACAGAGGAACATATGTGCCCCAGCTTCATTCCTAGATTTCAGATTAAACATTTTATTTAGGTTTTATATTACCACACACTCTAATAAAATACATGCATATATTCATCAAACTTGAAATTTATATTGTAAAAAGGATGTCTACATTAAAAAATTGCTGTCAGTTCAAAGCTCTGAAAAATTATGATTTAGCATTTTTTTCCACCCCACTAATCCTGTCTCATTTATTAAAAAACTCAGCAAGAAAGAACTTTTCTTTACTTCTCAAAGGAATAATTCTTTTACTGATGTCATCAGCAGTTGGCATGAGTAGATGTGAAAATGGAATTTACTTATTGTCTCCCAGTCACTCACATAGTAAATAATTCCTGCTCCAGCATTTTGGTGGCTTGTTTTGACAGCACAGTTCTGGAAGCTGCAGCAGACACGAAGCCAGTCTTCAGCTGGCTGTTTGGCTAACACCGTTTAACCACGGAGTATTTCAGTACAAAGAAACATTTGTCAGGGCTCCAACTATACAATTTATTTTAATCTAATCAGCTTATAATAAATCATTGTACAAAACTTTCTTATTTGTAGTAAGCAAGATACATAGAAGTGATTATATACTCATTTTGCTTCTCTAATCAATCATATGCTGATGACTTAGGCAAATAATCTAGTTCATAAAATAGTATGTGGTGAGTTTGTGAGGGGAACATCCATCAAAGTCAGGGATGGGTGATTTTTATAATTTGCTCCTGTTGGTACACTTCCTATTGCATTAAACTTTAAAGAAGTTAATGACAATCTGAATTTCATTCCTTGTGTTTCTTTTTCTCATGTAGCCAAACGCATTGCAGATGACGCAGTAAGATAAGAAGCATGAGAAATTATTAATACTTTCCTAACAACATCCACAGGATTTGGATCTTAAAGGGCTGCCGTACACCACACCCCGGCCAGCCCAAACCTCCTAGTGCTCCGTCTCTCCTCCTGCAGCCGTTGCTGGTGTTACAGCTGGTGTTGCTGGGCCAGACAGCACTTGCCTGCCAGACTTGTTCATGTGCTTTAAAGATAAGGTTCACTTCAGTAAGGGGTAGCAGGGAAAGTGGTCGCTGTGAGATGCATAAAATCTATTAAGAAAGTCTCCGGGCTACGCTCATCTCCTGCAAGCTTTGATACCTCATCCCGTGTCTTGCCCTTGGAATGGTCTCAAGTATTTCAGGGTTTCCCTTTTTGTGGTCTTCTGGGGTGGCCCTCCGCTACTGTCGAAACGCTGTCAAACACAGCCAAATACCTTGTTTTTTGGACTCCCAGAAAGTTATGAATCAATTACAGTAAAACAGTGTGTCATTATTCCCCTCATATATGCATAAATATTAGTTCTTAAAACTGAAAGGTAAACTGAGTTGGTTTCTTTGGGTTTTGGTTTGTTATTCTGCAATAACATTTATGTCCACTACCAGACTCGAATAATGAAAATGTCAAGGAATATTAGGCAGTGTGCGCCTGGCTTACTGAGGGACTAAAAATGTAATACACTAAATGCAGTGCCCTTGTAATAGCTAAATATATTTTCTAATTTTCATGATGACTTGCCACTCTAAACATTGTACTTCAGCAGTTTATATTACTAAATCCATCCTCTCAATCTTTTGAAACAAGACTTACTACAGTCACAGCGGCAACAAGCAATCTACTGTTATTTTCCCCCATGCCCCCCTATGCACTTAGGCTCCAAATATTGTTCCCTATTCATATTACAAATTTCTCTACATTATAAGCGTGAATCATCTTCACTTGGTAACATCAGGTCAATTAGCAGTGGCAGCAATAAAAAGGATTGATGCTGGGATAAACTGGTAGTGACCAGCGTGAGAGGTCTATGCAGTGGTAAGAGCTATGATTCCCCTACTTGTCCCTCTAGGTTCTTGCCCAGACTTAGCACCTAGACTTTCTCATGATGAAGGAACACAGCTTTATAAAGTGAGCCAGCTTTCTGGTGAGACTGCCAAAAAACCTGCAGTCTGGCAGAGGACAGCATAGTTCACCTGAAGTTGGTGACAGTTGTAATGGTCTTTACCAGCTTAGGGGAACACGCGGGGTTTCCCACTGTCCCTGAGTTCTGCCTCAAGGTTGTACAGGCAGAGATTGCCAGGAGCCTGCAGAGCGTGGAAACACAACTCCTTTTTGAGTCCCCTGCCAGCCTTGTCCTGTAGCAGATATGGAGCAGTTATCTGTGGGCATGGCAAGTGTTTCCCCCCAAAAAACAGCTCAGTGTCCTTCACGCAGACATACATCTGCGCATGGGCCTTTTCTTCTCCAGGATATGAACGTGTTTGCCACTGTCAGCTCGCTGACAGGGAACGAGCTTGTGTTCACAATCGTACCAGGCATTTCTAAGCAAGCCTTGCTGGAAGGCAGACCCACCAGGTACCACGGTGAATAGCTGTCCTCAGCTACATGCTTTAGGATGATGCCCTGGAGAGATAACTAGTGGGACACCCAGATGTTCTGTTGGTTGTGTATGCTTTTCAGCTAGAAAATTATGATTTATTTGTAATTTGAGAAAATTTGATCTGGAAGTCATTAAGACACATCAAATATATACATTCACACTTTTACAGTTGCTTTATAATGCTTAGTCTGCTGCACAAGCTGCAACATGGCACAGGGAAATTGCAAGGAATATGTGCATCAAACGTTCTTTCAAATCTTCAGGTTACATTTTCTCAGCAGAGGAATCATTAACAATAACCTTTCCTCTTTGCTCTCCTTCAGGCTCAGACCAGTCAAATATCAGCTGCTATATATTGGGAAACAAATTTTCCCCTTTCTCTATACTCTCTACAGTGACTTGCAGGAGTATAAAGTTACCGATTCAGAACAACAGCATTTTACTTTGTATTTGCATCAATCATTACCCAACAGTCACAACAATGAAGAGCACAGCCCTGAGACTCTATAGTCATCTAATAACTTAACAGAAGATTTCACACTCCTTGCTGGAAAGAGAAACCAGGGAAAGGCGTTTTTTGAACTGAAACCCAATTGGATGTCCTGAAAGTGAAGCTTGTAGTCAAATATTTGTATATACTCACCTCTGCAAATATTAGGGCTTTAGAGTGGAAGTCAAATAAAAAACTGGTAATATGGGTCTCATCAAGTTCTATGAGCACAGAAACATCTAAATAAGAATGCTATAACTAATGCAAATGCATAGAAATAAACCAGAAGAACTAGCCTAGAAAGGATCTATTTTTTCCCCAAGCTTGTAGAATTCTATGTAAAACATGCATTTGCAGTTTGACTGTTTCAGCCTGCTCATGCCAAGAAAGATACAACAGAAAACAATTCTGTACTACTGTATTTATCTAACTGCAATACTCAACCACAAGTAACTGAATATATTAAAGATATATATCACTATTTGCAAAATTTTAGACATTCTCTTACAGTATGCCTACAAACACAAAGAATTCATCTCTGACTCAAAGTTTACAGCTTGGATTACGCAACATTTGCATTCCCCAGGAATGTTAAGTCTTTTGCAGATTTTATTTTTTACTTTTTTTAAAATAAGCATATCATTAATAAATCCACAAGTTCATATTCAAGAACTACATTCTAAATATGGTAGCATCCATAGATCCAGGTTAGCCCATTTAAGTGTAAATAGGTCCAATAAATTTATATGAAGTAATCTTTGCAACTGGTCTAGAAGCTACTTCGAATGAAAACTAAACACAAAACTAAACCTCTAGAAAGAATGTCAGTCATAACTATGTATTTTTAAATATTATTATATAACTGCTGTCAGTAACCTTTTGTTCTACAACAGCGTTTTGACCAGCTTGCTGTACCCAGAACAAATTGTCAGCACTCAAGCGTCGGTTAATTTAAAATGAATGACTACTTCCAAAGACATTGATGTTGATGGAGCTACTTTGCTGAACAAGCAGAGATGAGAACTACGAGGTGACACTAGGATAAATATCTCAGGTGTCCCTGGTTAACAAGCCCCCTGCCAGGCAGCCGTGCTTTGGGAGGATTCTTCACCTGGATCTTTCCCCAGTAAGAGCAGCAACAAGGAAGCCATCAAAGATTCCCTGAGCAAGATGTGATTGATATGGCAGAAATAACAGAGCCCATTTCAGTAGAGCTCCCAATAGGGATTGCTGGACCATTAACTTTCCCTTTATGACTTTTCTCCTCTTTCCGCTACGTTTGAGCCTTGACTGAGCTTTGTTCCTCACTGGCAATGGGTTGAGGTAATTAGATTGCATAGACATGGGAGGGGGGAAGAGCTGTGAAAACCAACAGCTCTTTTGGTAGTGGGAGGGCGCAATGGTTGGGAGCTGATCAGAGGAGCACATCTCAATATACGTGCGTATCTGTCTATCAAAACAAAATCCAGGTCACTGCCAGTGAAGGTGCTGTCTCATTTAAACAGGATGGAAAGAGTTCACGTTTGCTATTGTAACTTGACTAAAGCTTTTTTCTCCTTCCCTTGAAGGATTTTTTTTTTAACCCAGAAGCTCTGCCTATTCCAACCTATAATATTGAAATGCCAAGAGTATAATGTTTTTTTCCTCAGCTGGTGACTGCTTTTCAATGGGAAAGGGTGCTCTTCCTGCATATAAATCTCTTGCAGAGAAGTTTGGGATCATTCTCAACGTACAGTACATGTTTAACAGGTTTGAAAAATTGGGACCTGTAGAACTAAAATGTAAAACAGTGCCACGGGAAGATTTAAAGTACTTACAAAGGTTTTAAAGTCTTCTGCAGACCACTGGTTATGGAGAGGGGGGAAGGATGCAGGTGGTAAGATATTCAAGCCAATAAAAACTCCCTGATCTTGATCTTAGACTACAATTTGACATCACAGTTTTCCTGTGTTTGTATTTCACTATACTTGTATGGAAGAAAAATAAATTGAAATCACCTGAAGTCTGACTGAAAGTGTTAATGCTTCCCTTTTAGTCTCCACAGTAGAACAGATCTTGCTGGATTTGTACACTTTGTATCAACTCAAGGTTAGTAAACAGGCTTCGGCAACAATTCCACAATGACTTTGATCCAGGAAGACAGAGGATTTAATTGAACAAGTTGCTTTTTATTGTAAGACGGTTCCGCACAACTACTCTTTTAATACCACAAAAAGCTTGTGGGAAACTGGAACCGGTGGGACTGGCCACCCCATAGCAGAGGCTGGAGCTAAGCAGGAGAGCCTCACCACTGCACTGGGTGCTGGGGCTCACTGGCATTTCACGCCTTGGTTTCCATACTATCACATGTTAGGGTAAAAAAACCCCCACCAAACAACAAAAAACCCAAAACAACAAAAACCCAACCAAACAAAAAAACAGGCAGAATCCAGGCTCCTTCTGAGAAGCACCCAGGAGGGAGTTTTCATTGCAGGTGTCGTACCACACAAGCTGACCCCTGGTAGATCTGACTGTACTAAAACCCTTTGGTGGGACTGACTCTTTGAACTTGACACTCTTTGAACTACGGACCTTGCTGCAGGGTACAGCATAACCCTCACATCCTCTGCCATTCTTTGGGTTTATTCATGAATACTTGGGATGCCAGCCAAAGCCTGTGTTATTGAATATATTTTCATTTACTGCCATATTTAATCAGTCAGCATGTACATAACACATCCATCAAAAGGCCATAACTTCTAGACAAAAAATGCAAACAAACAACTTGCTAATAGGATCATAAGTTTTCTTCAATTATGAAATGAAAATGTGGGAACATGGGAAATACTGAGCTGTCACTTAAAGTCTCTGCATAATTGTCATGTAGTAAGATGAAGATCTATAGCTCAGGGTTGAGATAAGCCACTGCAAATTTCAGCATCCTTATAGTAGAGGAGGTGGTAAGCCAACTGCTTTCAGCTAGACCTCAGCCTGAAACCTCACTTGTAGACGCTGGGGTTACGCTGTAGCCCGCAGGAGGAGGTCTGCCTCTGCTGGGGGACCTGCAGGCAGCTCCTGACTGAGCAACAACGGACTCACGCTCAGTGGATCGCTCGCTTCGGTGTCCGGTACCACAAGAACCCCGTCAGGTGCGGTACGATGGTTTGAATAGTTTACGGGTGGAGAATGGCAGGAGGAAGAAACTAAGCCCTGACCTGCTGAGGGTTGCATAGGGAGCCTGCGGCACAAGAAAGAATCAAACCAGTCTCCTACAACCATTAAGCGTTCTTCTGATATTTGGGAGAAGCAGGATCAGCTCCGCCCAGGGAAGAAAGGCTGGGACAAGCACAGTGGGAAGTAAGCAGAGAAATACCATAAATTGTGCCCATCCGGGCTGTCCGTGTTGTGGCAGATAGATGGGCAGTTCTTCACTTGTATTTTCTACAGGGCCATTTCTGTTATTCCTTTGTCTTACCCAGATCTTTCCCTCGCTGGGCTATGGAATAACCCTGAATTTCCTGAGTGCTCTAGGTCTGCATACAAAATAACGTCATCTGAAGCACAAAATATATGCAGCCTATTTATTTTTACAGCAACGGGCCAAGTCTTTACACTGCTCCACGTAGAAGAGAGAGAGGTAGCTGTAGGCTAGGAGGCTGTTTCTAGGTTTTAAACAAACTAAAGTGAAAGCTCAGCAGGCACAATGAAGTGAGGAGCAGCCTTGCTTTCATCTGTCAAACTCTTTTCACAGAAATACTATTTTAAGCCTGACCCAGGCAGTTGAAAGGAACTGTCACCATCAGGATTAAGGATTTTCCCAGGTCAGAGACCTGCCCTGCTTAACAGGAGAAAGCACTTTTCTACTGACAGAAATCAAGCTTCAGGAATCTGAAGCATCGTCTGCAGCATTTATGGCACGGTACATAACAAAGCTGCTGGACAAGCCAAGCGTCTTTTAAAGTCAACATGGGAGGTCTGTCAGTTTTTGTTGGGGGTAAGAAAAGTGACATTTGTGCTTACACAGATTCTGTCCCCAGATTCAGAGCTGTTGGGATACAGCTTGTGGGCTCTGTGATTCTTGTTCTTTTTGTTGTCTTTCACTGTGCATCTGACCCACTTTCTTATTATGGACATTTCTTCCTCTCTTGTTCTGTAAAACTCCACTGTAAATAGTTGGGGGAGCCTGCTGTCTTGACACCGGTAATCATCCAAGCTTATGCACTTGCTTTTCTGTATGTGGAGTTATTCATGCCCTCAGCGCATGGAATGCAATTTTATTCATGCAGCTTAAGTGTTTCTGGATGACAAAAGCATACTGTAAGCAGTGCTGTTTTCCCATTTGATTCTTTCCTGGCAGGAACAGCTCACATTAGCCTGCGACTGGGGACACTCTGGGCCCATTTCTCAAGTATCACCTGAGTACTCGCTGCTCAAAGGTGGCTTTTTGCTCATCACGCCCTGTTCTGGCTTTTCCAAGCAAGGCCCGATTCACACGGTAGTAGGATGCTGCAGCGTGCTGCTCTGCCACGCTCCTTTTCACCCTTTCCTTCTGTGTTACACCAGAGACGCTCGTGTCTCTGATGGGCTCATCTGCAGGGCACTGGACAGGGAAATTTCAATCTGCTGTAGGAGTTAGCTCAGTGCCAGACAGAGCCAGTCTGGGCTGCCTAATGGAAAGCAAAGCCATGCAAGGAGCACTCCCACCCCAGTGGGATTTCAGCATCCCTCGCCATTGCAAATTCTTTTAAAATCAACGCTTTAGGAGGTTAGTACAGGGGAGAACTTGGCTAAGCCTGTATAATCCAAGACTAGCTGATGAATCATGTTACACATTGCCATGAAAGATTTTACCCCGATTTGGAGGAATCGCCAATAGATGTCCACCGGCACAGTCACTTTTCAGATGCAGCCAAGAGAGGTGCATCGGCAATCGAGTTTTGCACTATACAGGCACATGGCCACCAAGAGCTACATAAAGCGCAACCAATCTTTCCCAATATTCAGTCAGACATGTATGAAAGGAAAGATTTATTATCTTAATTTCTTCATTATGCCAGTGAAACCTACTGGAAAAATGCATCAGAGGTGCATGAAAACAGTATTTGGCCTACTGCTTAAGCATTTTTGGATTCTGGACAAATTTATATTAATGGTTTGGACACATTTTTGGAATGTTATTCTTATTTTAGGTCAGTTTAATTTATCAAGCAACAAAGGAATTGTTTTCAGATTACCACAGTATTTAGCAGTGTCTGTTTAAGTTATGATTGTACTGGCTGTGACAGAAAAAATTATTCCAACTGTGCTCTAAAATACATAAAATACTCTTTTCTATTGTGATATCAAATGTTTTGCTGGCATAGGAACAAGGATCCGAGATTAAGATGTGAATTTGTATTCACATTTTCAAGAGGCAATATATTCATAGCCCAGAGAAATGCTCCTGGTTGCTTTCAATTCCCATTATTCCAAACTAGAGTGACATGGTACAGCTTGCAAAAAATCACACTTTACATTGTCTGACCGATGAGATGAAATATGCAGTGATGACTGGATTTATCTTCAGTGAAAAAGCCAAATTTTCAAAGTTTCTTTCAAAGCTTCCAATTGCTCTCACAATTGTTCAGGAATTTGCAAACAGTGTGCAGATCTCCAAAAGAGCATGTATTGCCCAGGGTTCATAAACATTTAAGGAAGGGGTAAGTACAATCTATCAGCTGTTTTCAGTCTTTATGACTTCTCAGGTTTTATAGTTTGCATCCCAAAATTTTCATAGTGATTTCTCTACCTCTTCCCCCCCCCCGCCCCTTATTTTCATTTTGGCCAATTGGGATGAGGTTCCTGTAATAGCAGAGGCACACCAATGTCTTCAATAGCTACTGACAATTTATTCAGACCATCTCCCTGACTCTCAGTCAGAAGGGTTTGTTCTTCCTCTGCTCTGAGACAGAAGGATTCACTTTAAAGCTCAGACTTCTTTAAGGAAATGAAAAGAGAGAGAGTCTGAAAGTACTTGGCTATTTCAAACTGCAAATCACTCAGGAAAACTCCATCTTGGTCAATCGATTTATCTTAAACAAGGTGACTTGAAAGAAAGGAGAGCGAAGGAGGTGGTCTGAATTTAAGGCCTAAATACCTAAATTTTTTCAGTAAACCAGGCTATATTTAGCTCGTCGTATTCAGGTCTCTGCTTGAGGCAACACCAGGATTTCTGTACTTCTGAACTAATTTTATATAGGCGTCTTCTCATTAATTAGTTTTGCCCTCAAGCTCCACTTAAAAATATAGGGCTAAAGAGGAGCAAAACTAACATCAGTGTATAATTTATTTTAATTTCTACTTTTTGTTGAAAAATGTCTGTAAAATTCTGACTGAAGAAAGAACTCTAAAAAATGGAATTAAGCTTCAAGCCATTTTTTTAATCAAAAATTCTTTGGTCAAAAGAAGTAATCTAGTTGCAGTTTTAAAGCTCTTTCCTCTAACCACAAATCCATTCTCTGTAAGTCAACTGAGCAATAAAGCCAAAGCAATATTTAGTTACTGGGGAAATATGATACCCTGCTCATAATGTTCCTCCCTGTCATTTTTGGGATAGCAAAATGATTTCACACATATTTTTCCCCCCCTTTCTTTAACCCAAGAATGACTTTCACACTTTCCTTCCAGTTCACATTGCACTGCTTTATTTTATTTTCCTCTATAACAGCAGAAACAGATGTTCATATTCCAGAATTGCAGAGTAGCTCAACTTCTCTTTTGGATTCTCTGTATTTGTATTCTACCCAAAGCATGAACCACAGCAAAGTATACTGATAACCCTGCTGTTGAAGTCTCAGTGTATTTAGAGATAATTTTAATAATGTGATAGACTGGAAAAAAAGTCAGGTATATTTATTCCCTTCAAATAAAGGGAGAGCAGCAATTTAGTAACAGATCCTTGGGAAATCAAGCACTAAACTTCTTCCCACATGCAAAGATGGTTTGGAGTTTTTCTGTACCAGATTTTACTCAAACTGATGTGAACCAAAGCTTGTATTTTGTACCTACATCACAGTAAATTCAACAGCCCCCAGCTAGTAGATCAGGATCTCCCGATGGCAGGAGTAGTACACATAAGCCATACAAAAGTTATTCTCACTCTACAGAGTTCACATACTTAGCATAAGAGGTGAAGGATGAAGAGAGAAGAGAATTAAAACCTGCTGGTTTTGGCTGGGATAGAGTTAACTTTCTTCATAGTAGCTAGTATGGGGCTATGTTTTGGATCTGTGCTGGAAACCGTGTTGGTAATTCAGGGATGTTTAGTTATTGCTGAGCAGTGCTTACCCAGAGCCAAGGGCTTTTCTGCCTCTCACCCCACCCCACCAGCGAGCAGGCTGGGGGGGCACAAGGAGTTGGGAGGGGACACAGCCGGGACAGCTGACCCCAACTGACCCAGGGGATTTTCCAGACCATATGATGTCATGCTCGGCGTATAAAGCTGGGGGAAGAAAAAGGAAGGAAGGAAGGGATGTTCAGAGTGATGGCGTTTGTCTTCCCAAGTCACCATGACACGTGACGGAGCCCTGCTGTCCTGGAGATGGCTGAACACCTGCCTGCCCATGGGAAGTGCTGAATGAATTCCTGGTTCTGCTTTGCTTGTGCGTGCGTGGCTTTTGCTTTACCTCTTAAACTACCTTTATCTCAACCCATGAGTTTTCTCACTTTTACCCTTCCGATTCTCTCCCCCATCCCACCAGGGGGAAGCGAGCGAGCGGCTGTGTGGGGCTTAGCTGCCGGCTGGGGTTAAACCACGACAAAAACACAAGCAAGATCAGATTCAGCACTGCAATAGCTGTAAGATCAGATCAGCATCTCTGAAGAAAGTACACAAACTTATAATAAGCTATAGTGACACTGTTTACATGAACAAAGCTATTCCTAAACAGTTGTCTGAAGCAGTTCTGTGATTAGAAATTATACTTGATATATCAACTGTATCTCCTCAGCCCTGGGTAAGAGGCTGCAGCAGAGCCTGAGGCTGTTGTTTGACTGCAGGCAGAAGAAAAAAAATTATAACCAGGCTGGAAAGGGCTGAAAAATTACATGCCTATTATTTTTGTCTTGGTTTCTTTTATAAATACATAAGTAATGTCAACTTTAAACACTGCTACTGCTGTCGTCACAACAGTCGCATGATCAGCAGTCCAAATGAGAAATCAAGGCTCTGGTCCTTTGTGAATACAAAAAGCCACCAGCGAAGGAGAACGTTGTTTTGACTGTGCAAGCTTATGTAATATGAAAGAAAAAGGTATCTGATTTAACAGCTGGAGAGCATGGACTATACTGGAAGAACCACTGCAAGCCATTTTCAAGGCACACGAAGTCTGGCATATAAGCTTGTTCAGTTTTGCATGGGGACATCCTGTGTCTCATTTCAGTGGGTAAAATCAAAGCAAGGTGGAAATCCGACAAACTAGATCAATAGCGACTGTATTGATAATGACAGTATCATTAGCTAGAATCCCATCAGAGGAAAGGTTTTATCGGCATGAGTTGTGTTTCTTCCTATCACCTCTGAGGACAGAGGGAGGAGGTGAAGATGTTGGTGCTGTATTCAAACACCATCATTATCCTGGAACATCTGCCAGCAGCAATTCAGTTAAGCTGATGTGCTTCAGTTTATCTGTGCAAAAATTAACATCACCGCTTTGAAAGCACAGGGTCAGGCACACTGATCTGAAACTGTCATGAGGGAAAAAACATAACTGCTGTGACATTCTGATTTATTTTGATACAAGAGCAGACTCAGGTCTAGAAAGTATCATGCTATTGAGCAAAAGATTTCAAAATATTCTGCTACCTGAATACCCTTTGCTGCATCACAGATGCAGGAATCACAGCTGATTGCCGAGAGGAGATCAGAGGCTTTTCAGTACCTCGCAAAGGAACGAAACAACTACACGTTAATTAGGGCCTGGAAGAGACAACATTGTATTCATTTAAATTGTGGAAGAACATCAGAAGCTGAAATGGAAGTAAATGGGATGGAATCTGGCACTCAGAAAATAATCTGTAAGATATTTAATGACTAACCATGTCTTAGACTCTTGATTTTATGTCCCATTCAGAGGACAATTCCAGGAAAGGATACTGTTTCCTCACAAGAGAGGGGATATTGGAGAAGCTAAGTACTCAGCAGTGCTTCTGCTAACATCTCAGTTAGCTCCTTCCTGGCCACTCATCTATTCTTTTGCCAATTATCTTGAGCAGGATCACAAGAAAAGGTAGCCTGGATGCAGGTCAGAAGTAAAACCAATAGTCCTATCTTACTAACGATGTCTGGCTTTGGAGACCGAGATGAAAGATGCTACACAAGTTGTTATTTTTGTTATTTTTCTCTCCCCCTTTGCTGTTGCCCTGTGAAAAGCTGACAGCTGAGATACTGACTCTTAATAAGAAAGAGTATATTCAGTTGTTTAGGAAAGCAGAAAAAAAATGTAGAACAGAAAATGTGTAGAGTTGTTAGAGACAGCATAAAACACACAGCATATGATGCAGCGTAAATATCAGAGCCCTAATGCACAAAATTATCATTTCCCTCATTTAAGTGTTAATCAATCCATATTAGCGTGAAATCAGTATTTTGGAAAATCTTCAGTTAATATATTTTTGCAGTGAGCCTACATTAGTTTAGGAATTAAATTAACCCATGTGGCATCGCACAAGACAGTTGTGTCTTTGGAACTAGCAAATTTATACCAGATTGCATTCTTCATACTATGCAGCAATTAGAGTTAGGAAGGAAAAGAAGGACGAATCTCATCATATGCACAAAATCACGACGATCAATATATAAAAAGATTGAAGAAATTTATACATATGTGATAGTATTAGGGTGTCACATAAAAATCTACGTATCCTGAAATACAAAAAGATTCTGGAAATGACTTTAAAAATGTCAAGGCAAAAGGATCTGACCAGGTGAGATGACTATAATATATGCTTATCAGAAAAGAATAAATACTTGCCCTGTCCACTTGTCAGTGATTATCTTTAAAACCCTAACTTTAAGAGAGACAGGACAGAGGCATTAGTAGGATACAGAATAGTTACTGCCCCCAAAAGGATGGGTTGTTTTGGTTTTTTTTCCTCCCCCCCCATGGGTGTTATATCTAAGGAAGAGATCAAAAGATCTGTTTCTATTCCAGAAAGCACAACATGCCTACATTCAAGGGCAGCTCAAAATGTATTCCCCACTCAGAAGAAATACTGCAATAAGCCAAGAATAAAATGTCCTTAATACTATTTCCTCAGCAAGGGTTCCAGTGTTTTGGATACATAGTGAAACCATATGGCATCCTTAGCTCATTTGAGATTTAAATCACATATATAGCTGATTTACAAAACCTGTTGCACACAAATGGGAATATCTAGAGGACTTATACTTTTGATTTCATCATTTATATATATTTATGTGTGTTTCCCCAAGCCTACAGCAGAGCTCATTATACCAGCTTATCAATATGCTCACTTAAAGTTTAATTTAAAAATTCCTATAAAGTTTCTAACAACCTATTTTTTTTTCCAGCAGATGTATAATATCATAGTCCAATCCAACTAAGCAGGGAAGTTCTTACAGACATCAAAGGGAAAGTTTAGACCTTTAGTTCCACACTGTTTCTACATGAAAAGATTTACAAGTCCCATATAAAAGCAGTGACAGTAAATATATTTGGAACTAAAATTTGATCTAAGTCAGAAGACAGATGCCAGTGGGTATTGCCCCCCAGGTTCCACATAGCTATTAGGAAAAAAATAATCTATGGTTAACAGCTGAGGACTAACAGAGGACAAACAAGTAAATAACTTTTCTCCAAAGCGAGATGACATGGTGTACTACTTTGCTGTACACGTCTTGTTGAAGGCAGCATTGCTACACAGGCTTAGCTGATGTGTTGGCAAATGCCACATCCTGTGGCACGTATGGAAAGAGCTTTGCTGGACTGGCAACACCCAGGAGGAGCATTCAGCAATGCCAAAACGTACAGAAAAACAAAAAACCCATTTTTTTTTCCTTTGAAAAGACAGACAATTTATGGTATTTGCAATCATGCAACCTGTTTTAAAAAAGACCCCCCCAGAATCACTAGCATTGCAAGTTACAAACTTATCTGCAAAATTATGGCAAGTTTACCTTAATGACCTCTGTGGTCCCACACAGTCTACGCAACGTGCTGCCCCGACTCTCCAATCCTCCCCCCTTCTTACGATTTTGTGTTGGGTACAGCGAAGGTGAGTGTCAGCTGAAGACAGTCTTCTGCAGTGCGCTTTATACTCTTGAAAATATAATTGGAAAATTAGCGAGCCCCAATGACTGTATGCTTAATTAGAGCTCTGTAAGTTGGGAATGCATATAGGGCCTCTCTTTCAGTAACAACAGCACTTCAAGCATCTCAGAACAACTTGGTTTATATCCTCATATAGCCTGACTCGCTGCTACAGTATGCTTCTCTCCTGGCTTCACTCCTCTTTTGGCAGCACAGGAGCCTGCTTCCACTTACGCCAAATGGCCAGGACAAAAACTATAATGGTAGTTTAAAAAAGCCTTCAGCAGGATATTGGAAAATTTAGAACAAACCTTTCTGGGACATTGGATGGCAACAGAGGAACACTAACAAAATGATGGGCAATCCCAGTTCATAAATGACGTTTCTGAATCATTATGTCAGAAAGTCACACCCTAAGAACAAAATGTTTGGGAGATTTTCCTTGTGGTAGCGCTCCCTTCTGAGGGAACCTTCTGAGTCTGAATTTTATGGGACAGCATTTGTGCTACTAACGTGTACAAACACAGCCCCATGACTAAGGCTGTGAATAATTAAATACAACTGATCCACTGGGTGTGAATTGAGTCAAATACATTTCCCAAACTCACCAGAAAGGAAGCAAGCAAAATTTCATCAGACTGGCTGAAGGAGAAAATAGACTACTGTTGAGAGTAGCTCCTCTTACTACTGTTTTCAGATTTCTGCAGTCAGTAACCAAAACACTGCACAAAAGCTGAGGTCATCACAAAATCAATAACTAAAATGCACTATGGTTTAAGGATTACTTTAGAACAAAACTGAATACAGAAGGTTGCAAGCCTAATGCATTTATTAGACTATAATAAAAATCAAGTCTAGTGTTCATAATATGAAGTAATAGAATTTCTCCTGTTTTAGTCCCTTGTGGTAGCTGGTGTCAGACAAACTATTATGCAAACCCGCTATATTGTAATGAAAATATGATATTATGCTAAAACAGAACTATGCTGTACAGGTTTAAAAAATCTCAAGATATGCAAATACTGGTGTACATAAGCCAGTACAAAAGCCTTAGTTTAGTATGAGTATCTTCTATAAGGTATTGTGTCAAATTATGGTATCTGACTGCTTTTGTGTAGGTGATTTGCCAAACATTGGTCTAAGACTATAAGAATTTATGCAGATCTTAAGTATAGAGGTGTGAGAAGTTCTCAAGAGGATTGAATTGAATAGCAATTTCAACCTGAAAATTTCTTTGCTTGCAAGTTTCAGACTCATGTAGAAAAGGGTGTTCATGACGTGCTGGTTTTGGCTGGGATAGAGTTAATTTTCTTCATAGTAGCTAGTATGGGGCTATGTTTTGGATCTGTGCTGGAAACCGTGTTGGTAATTCAGGGATGTTTTAGGTATTGCTGAGCAGTGCTTACCCAGAGCCAAGGGCTTTTCTGCCTCTCACCCCACCCCACCAGCGAGCAGG
>NW_010973082.1:5479781-5645915 GCF_000737465.1 Haliaeetus leucocephalus
CATCCCACCAGGGGGAAGCGAGCGAGCGGCTGTGTGGGGCTTAGCTGCCGGCTGGGGTTAAACCACAACAACATATCATAGTCAGAGCTCTCCAACGCAGACAAAAGAGCAAATATTCATATTTACATTTCCAAAACACAGTGTGCACGTTCATCTTGACAACAAATAAAGCCAGAGAGCTGTGGCAAAAATCAATCTTTCAACAAGAAACTCGCATGAAATATTCAACAGTGGAGAAGAGTTCTTTTATGTGTGTATCACCACTTTCTTATCCAAGAAAGCAGAGGTCAACAGTAAAGGAAACAGAAATGGGAGGGAGGTCTACTACTTCTTTTATCATTATTTATTAGCAGTTATTCCCCAGAGAATCCAAGCACTGGGCTAACAGGCACAGGAGAGAGTAATGCTGGAGAAAGCCCACTGTGGCTCTCAAATTCTAGATGATGACGAATTGCCTCAGTCAAGCAGGAGGACCGCTAAAAAAGGAGATTCAGATGTGGTGTGATCAAAACATCACTTCCTTTTTTTTTTTTTTTAAAGTTTTTAAGTCAAATATAGACTTTTGACTAATACTGGAAACAATGGTACAAAGCCATTCAGCTAAAGGAAAGTACATCAGAGTCATTGCCACAGCTACCAAATCCACCTGAACCTGTGCATAGGTGACAATCGTTAGCTCCTGCTGGACGTCTGTGGTAGACCAGCTCCGAGCTTTCAGGTACAGTACGGCCTCACCACAGCACTTCACCCAGGGAATCACCCCAGAGATGACAGCTGCCCATACCCTCAACTTAAGACATCTTATACAGATAATGACTTCCTAATCGATTCCGACAGAGCTTCTATCTTCTTCATTGGAAGAAGTCTACTGTAAACCAATGTTCTAGATAAATGTTTCCAAACAAAAGGCAAGCAGTGCAGAAAGGTTTTTCTATTCCTTGGCCACTATTGGATGATTTTATGAAACTAAAAAACATATGTACCAGTACCTATAGTTTGAGTCATTAATATTTCAAAACTAAACTGTCTTGTTGGGAAATCAATAGAGCAATACTCAAAAACATCATGTACAGTAGCCTAAAAAAAACGGCTAAACAATATGATGAACTTAAAGAAAATCAATGGAGTGTTCAAATATGACAGTAAAAGACTAAATAGAAGAAATACTTAGAAGACAAGCTATCCACCTACAAAGTGTTAACCACCATCCATTGTTCCTATTTCCTACATCATTAACATCAGTGAAATATTCACTACTTCAAATAACACGTAACACAACAAATAGTAAAACAGGGAATTCCCTGGATAAGTCTAGAGAGACAATCTGCCATGCACTGGAGAAGAGCATTGGTACAATAGCCTACATTAATTATTCTGCACATGGGGAAAAAAGAAAGACCATCACATTTGCAGGAGCTATGGATGAGAAGAAATGGAAAGCAAAAAGCCAAGTGATGTCCTACATCATAGAAGTCAAAGCATTTTTAACTGCAGTTAAATCAATGTTGACTGTGTGTGGACAAACAAAACCACTTTTTGGAGAAAAGTCCAAAGCACTTACATGAATGCTCCACTGTACTGGGAGACCATGGCTGAGTCTGGCACTTGGGATGCGAGTAGTTGCTCTACCTTTATTCTGAATGTGGACAGGCTTGGTTTTGATACACAGTGTGCTTTAGTTTATCACCACATTGACATCTGCTGGACATAAAGGAAATTCTCACAGCAGTCTACCTATTTACAGCTGGAAAGGCTTAGCTTTTCATTTCATATCTCATTTTCTGCAATTTTATTTGAGAATGTCTTTGACGTAACTACAGTGTAATTTACAGTTTTGCAGAATTTCACCAAAATAATTGTAATAAATGCTTCCCTTATGGGAGATCTGAAAAGACAGTTGCTGTACGCTTCTGAACAGGCCAAAACCTTGTAAGGTCTACCAAAATTTTTGCTTTGATTAAATAAATAAACAAAAAAATTAAATAAATAAATAGAAAGTCATGCCAAAGAACACTTTATGGGCTATTACATTGATTCAGTCATCCTTGTGAGCCATTAGCCTGTTTCTTGTACAGTTTTAAACATAAATATTTTGTGGTTTAATTTTTCTTTTCTTCTACGCAATTTGAGCCAGCAAAGCCATTATTGCAAGCATTGGAATCACATAATTGTGAAATCTGTCTCACTGAAAGGAGAATCAGACCTAATATATTTTCATTTATTTTAATACATGCTGTGGAAAAGCTAGAATTTAAACTAACAGTTTAATATGCAAAGCAGGGAGCAAACTTCACATTTGAAGCTTTCACTCTTTTTTATATTGTACAATGAATTTGTCCTGGAGCTTGGGCCAGTGTAAGTACTAAAAGCAAGGGTAATTTGGACTCAGCAACGGCTTATTTCATTTCACTCTGTATTGAAACATCTACTCAGCTGCCTTGTGTGACCCAATTGATATGTTAGGAATTGGTGGCTGTCACAGCTGGCAGGCACATTTGCAGCTCTGAAATTAGGCATCACACTGATCAGGTAATATTTTCTAATGAAAGTGAACCTGGGTTAATTTTGTTGATTGCTTAATACTATTGTGAGACACATGGGTACATTTCCAGAGCCCTTCATAGGCTTTCAGTGCACAGTGGTTGTGCCAGAGGCTCAACTCAGCATAGATGTACAATTTCTATTTTCATATGGTGGTGCTGGATCACGAATCAGAGATCCGTCACTTAGCACAGTTACCTTTGATGGGGTCTGCCAGAGATCAGGTCAACCCCATCCTCCCAGATATCTACATATAAAACTATGAAACTGCAAGCCTCAGGCTGGATCGAAATAGCTGCAGATAAAATCTGTCCCAAAGCCTATTCGAGTCCAGGGAAGTCTTACCAGTGGATTTCAAGTTACTTTGGAGCTGACCTGGGGTAATTGATCATGCAACAGTTAGACCACTTTTAAGGAAGCACTCAGAAACCTCAAAAGCCCTTAACTTTTCTACAAGAAATACCTTTTAAGTTGCAAATAATCACGTGAGCTAAATATTTATTTACAGCAAGCAGTAAAAGAGATTTTATTAAAGCTCACAGCTAAAGAAGTCACAGCCTCAGAGAGCCTACGTTACAACTTAAAAACGAAATTTGTTTATTGCAGTAAATTCACTTAAAAACTCAGCAAAGTGCCATGTTTGCATATATACCAACCTTATTCTATTAAATGGTTTTGGGCTTTAAGTAGATAAGTTCTCTGAAAAAAAATGCACATATATTTTAATCTCATCAGTGTTTCACCACAGCAAGTTGAAGTCTCCAAAGCTTGCTGAGACCCCAAACCGGGCCAGACCATAAGCAAATAGATGCCTCAAATGTCAAAGCACCACAAAGAGAGTAGACAAATCACTTCTCACTTTGGTTCTATTTATTTATTTTTTTTAATCTAAACTAACTTATGTGTAACTTCATAAGCTTTGACACCACTTCCAGTGTTCTATTTCCAGACTGGTGGCCATACTACTGAGTTTATGAAAAGCAAAATGCTTATGTATAAAGGCAGGTTGCAGTAACACGCTGTGACCCAGCTCTCACGATCCTATCACCCAGCAGCCTTCATTGTTCTGCCCTCAGCAAGAGCTTGACAAAGTTGAAAACTCTAGCATCAGCCATATCACAAGGTGAAAAGTGGTAACTCAAACTACAAGGCCGTGTACTGCTTGCTTTTCTAAAAGCTATTGCAAAAGTGCTGGGTCTCTTTCTACAGCCCACAGGTGTAGCACTCTTGAAAACAGTAGAGCTATTCTTTTAGACAGTGATACTTGCTCAACAAAGGGTCACAAGATCTGAGCCCTTAAGGGTACAGGTAATGCTCAGCATAGCCTGAGAGTGATTCTGATCTATAATTGCAGCTGAAATAAATGTGAGCTCTGTTTGCTACCTCCAGATGCCTCCTAAAGTCCGAATGAGAAAGCAGATTCAAATGAGATAATTGTCATCTTCCCAAGTAAAGGAAGAGTTAGTTGACGTTTCAGAGGAACCGTTGAAGTGGGAGAATGAAAGCAGGGAAGAAAATGGATCTCAGACTGTTTTTAAAAGAAACGTTTACACTCTACAAGAAGCAAATCACTCGCAAGACAGAACCATAAAATCAACTGATTCTGGTTTCACACTTATACTATCTATTAGCAATTAAGCAGCATATAGGCTATACAATGGCCCTCCACATGGGAGATGAAGGAAACATGAAGAATATAAGTCAGTTTAGCAGATTTTTGCATTTTGGACCTACTATCCAAATCTTTTAATGTTCACCTCACCCTATGGATATATACGCTAGGAGAAACTATGACAATGCAAATAAAGGACAGAAAATAATCACTAGTGATAACAACCAAATGGTAGGTGGGTAAATAGAATATTTCTAGCTCTAGTATCGACAATTACTGCAGAAGGTATCAGTACACATGAATCGGAACTCTGTATTACCACACGATTTATTAAAATGATGGATCTCAGTGAATAATGGACAGAACCAACATAGGAACTCTGCCTGTTCTATTTCAAAAAACAGACTGCTAGAATCCAGAGTAACAGTTTGGACTTAATTCTTGTAACTAAAGGAATAAAAATTCTACACAGTAGCAGAGACCTTTTAAAAAGGAAACTGTCCTGTTGTTTGCAGGTTTGGTGCTTTTGCTTGGAGAAACTAGGGAAAGATTAATTATTAGTGGTAACCCTTCCCTCAGGACTCAGTACAAATATGGGAGCCATGCAGAAGGAATAATTGAGACTATAACTCTTCCTTGAGGCTGTAGTACAGCACTTTAGACAGACAAAAAGAACCATCCTGAATACGACGAACAAAATGCCTGTAAAAGTTCCTTTGGCTCTTGTAACAGATTACTTAGTTTCATAGTGATGGACATTTAAAATTTGGGACAAATCCTCATACAATACTTTTCCTCACTTTGATGGAACTGCTCCATTTTTTCACTACAAAGACATCTGGTATCAAGGAATTGTAAAGGAAGCTTTGTCTTTTCTGGTTTAGCTTCTAGGTAGAAACTAAACAGAAGCCTGACATGAAGCCATATTAAAGCAGCCATTGATCTATTTCTGGCATAATAAATTCCTTCAGCTTTTCTTGACTACCGTTTAGGCTGGGATTGAAGCAATTGTTCCCCTTAAGTCACTGCATCTGCAGTACAAGGGAGAATTAGATGCTGAATTCTCATTATGGTTAATTTACTCCCAGTTGCCTTCTTATTCAACAATATTTTTCCCCTGCACCTTCAGAACACTTTAGTCTATGGCAGTCACATGGTCCTTGACACCTACAATTTGCCAAAAAACACATGCAGGAAACTCACAGGCTATGGAAAAAAATTCCAAGCTCCTTAGGCAGGTTTTGCAACTAGCGGATAACAGTATTTTCTCTTTCTCCACTCTGTCCAGTCTTCTAGATGTATCAAAGCTGTATTAAGAAAATAGGAGTGATGGGACTCCCGTAATCTCAAATATAATATCATCCATTTCAGAAGCAGATAGAAAAACTGTAAAGCCACTCTACAGGGCATCAGAGAAACATCATCTGTGTTCCATCTCACACACCACTGCTCCGTAAAGATCAACTCAGACTGGGACTGCTTCATGAATGGATCTTTAGTAGCTTATTTCTGCACAAAACATTTAAGGGCAGGGATCACACTTTAAAACTTCACATCAACTAGAAAGAATTCAACTTGTGAGAAAGATTCCCCAAAGTTACGTGATAGAAATCAGCAATGCTGGAATCAGCAGTCATTCTGAAAATGGAACTTTCTAAAGGAAAGCAATGCAGTATATTTTAATGCAGCTTCACAGCTTTTGCCAAATACATCTACAGCTAAGATGTCTGTACGTTATTTTATCAATTATTAACATGGAAAATCAGCAATCCTCTTTGAGAGTGATTTCTGGGCTTTTATTTCAAATGGCCTGACTGATATCTTGGCATTTTGTTGCCTCAAGGCTCATAAAACCTCTCAACTTTTTCATCATCAACTTCTCCCTGACTATAAATCTCTATTTCTGTGTATACTAAACCCAAGGTATACTACTCACGTTTAAGAATGTTTAAGGGAATATTTAGGGACAGTTTTTATTGATGCAAGTCTGACTTCAGTTTCATCAACTTCATTGCAGAATTCCCTGTTTACCTCTTGGGGAATTAGATTACAGCTTGGGAGCAATGTTTTATTCAGAAGACAGCATCTGCAAAATAAGCCTTTATTTCACATGGGTAATGTAGACATAGATGGTCTGCTTTCTTTTTTGTGTCGTGCTTTAAAATGCAATGGACAGATATTACAAGTGAACGTGAGGAATTGTACCTAGTCATAACCTCGTGTAGGAGCAACATGGGAACCTTCAGACCAAAATGGCTTCAGTATTAACTGGGAACTCCATAGGATCGTAAGACAACACGGAACTCCTTATTTACATAGTAAATCTAGTCCAAACAAAAATTGAACAAAAATTGCTTTACAGTGGTTACAATTTACATACTACTTGGAAAATACCCTATCTGATTTGCATGTCCTTAGCAAATTTAAGATAAGCATCTTGCCTAGTAGCATTGTGATAGCAATGTAAAGGCAGGACCAAGAATAGAGGCCTTTATCTAAACATATTGTTATGAAAAAAAATTTTCCTGGAAGCACTGGGCCTGGGGATTATATTATTAAAAAGGTGGTTCTGAATTACTTGACCTGATGCCTTTTTTTTTTTTTTTAAGTTTCTGTTCTAAATATATCAGTTCCAGGTACAATGCCAATACTGAAAATTACAAAATACTTTTTATATGACTATATTGAAGCCTCAATTACATGGCAAGGAGAGAGTTTTGTTTGATTTTTCCCCAGTACATGTGTCACTACTTCTTCAAATGCTCATGAGCTTTGGACTCTGCATATCAGAAGGTGTTTTTATCATTCAACGATTACCTTATTTTTATTGCATCATCATTCATATCTGTCTTCTCGCTGATTCTTGCTCTTGGAGTCATTTTCTTCACACTCTGTATTTAATCACCCTCAATTTAACACTTCATCGACCTTTATGCAAAGTCAGAAGCATATTACTCTTGAAAAAGAGAGAGAATGGCCATACTAATTTACTGCACCTTTCTCTAAAACACATTTGATCAGATCTTCAACATATTAGAACAGTTGTAGCTTAGTGGAGTGATGCTGATTTACATCACATGAGTAACAGTTCTGTTCTTAGATCACTTGTGTTGTGAACAGATTTTTTTGCAAAGATAACATCTTGGAAAAATTCCTCCAAAAGCAGAAAGAAAAATAATGCTTCCTCTTTTTTTCCTGTTTTTAGCCACTTCACTGAAGTTGGCAGAGAATCTACCACTTTTGTTTGCACATGCCAACCATTTTCACTTCTTACCTTTGAGGTCTTGCACCAAATAGAAAAGCATAATGCAACACGAGTATTTTTTAATTCCACACTAACCATTATTGTATTAACTTGTCAGTACATACAAAACATTGTACTTCTATCTCAGGAGAAGATATGAATCTCTTTGGTGAAAAAGGCTTTACATCCAAGGTAATTTTGCAGTCACCTCATCATATATCTCTGGATGTTGGAAGATTAGGGGAGACACTGCTGTAGAATCACCATTCAGCACAGACGCACACACTTCAACATAAATTCATTAAAATTTTAAGGGAGAGGGGCAAGAAGGATCATCTTTTTAGAACTATGCATCTTGGGAATGAGTCCTATGAGTGCAGCTCTCAGGAGTACAAGATTTTAAAATCCCTGCTGTAAATTTTAAAATGGATCTGTAAAATCCCTGGAACATTTCACAAGATATTTTGCATGCTTTCTCTGGAAGCAACACATCAGAGCAAAATGCCCATCCTAACAGGGTAATGATTTAACATGATTTAACCTTCACCTTTAAATATCTGAACGAAATATACAGGCATTTAATTGGCATAATAGCAAGTTATAGGTTTGTTATTGATTAACACACTTGCTAAAGGTCAACTAGTATTTTAAGCACTTTGTAAATACAGTGTGTATTCTAATTATCCTGAAGGACTTGTAATTATTTTGTTAAATGTCAATTAAATGCAAAAACATTTCTTACCGGCCTGACACTGTATGTTACAAAGCGTACAACTTTGTTTTATTGTTCATGTAATTTTCAGACAATTACTTGGCAATTAGATTGACCTCTCATCTAAAACTGCAATACACCACGTTCAATTGCCGTTTAGCTTAAAACCAATAAACAACAGTCTATCAAACCTGTACTTCACATATGAGATCTCATGGGAGAGAAAGGACATTTTCATAGGGCAGAAAGGCTTTTGGTAGTGCCTTGAACCAAGCAATTTAAAGACAATGCTACTTATTCTCACTAGCCACTAGATAGCCCTCTGTTAGCTTGCCGCATACATCTTGAGTGTTCCTTTTGTAGTGATCTCCTTTGATGCCCAAAGCTGGGTTGCCACCAAACAAGCTGAATTTTCAAAACAGGAATCCTGAATGTCAGCCACAGACTAGCATGAAAAGGGGCTGATGGGTAAGGACATCATGGCATGTTTATATCTTCAGTTTAAGTTTTCTGGGGGTCTCCTACAGACTTTTCTAACTCCTCCTTACAGCAATGTGCTTCTAGCATTTTCCTTAACATGCGGTTTGGAAAGAGCAGTGTAGAGTCCCTTTTGCAAGCTCTACATTCATTGGAGAAACCTTCCAAGGTAGAAGGTTTTTTCCTAGGGACAATTACCATCAAAACATCAACCTAGAGAAATCTAGACCATAGCCATTGAGAATTTGGGGCCTGCAAAACACCAAATGCCCTAGGCTTCCATTAAGTTCACATGAGCTAAGGCTCTAGATTTTTATTCACATTCCCACAACGCTGTTCATCACACTTTTTTGAACACAAGAACATTGTGATAACAGCTTGCATGGTGCAAAAGTAGTTTTTATCATTTACAACAATAAGATTTTCATTTTAATATGTAAGATGCAGTATGGGTTCGGTGTTCACATTCAGTCTCCCTAACACAAGCCTGGATTTCAGAGGATAGGTGCACCAATACAGTCTGGAAACCCTGTTTTCCTCTAAGGCATATGAAAATAAGTCAATAGAACCGAAAGTAACATTTACCACCTGCATTTGAATGGTCAAGCTGGGTAGCTGAGCAGTATCAGCATTGCTTTCTGCCTCTACGCTGATGTCCACCTTCAAGGCCTTGATGCAACTACAGACATTTGTAGATCAGGAAAAGTCTAAACCTAGCAGGGAAAGGAACTACTGAGCCAATGATACTCTTTATTGATTAGTTGCTAATTGTCAGCTCCCTGAGACCTGACTGTAAACTTACCCAGTTAAAGGTCAAGCACAATTTCCTTCCAAATAGCATTAGCAATAAAAACAGTAACAAAATTGGGGCAGTTTGCAGTATATTGTTTCGTTATAACTCCCTTGGGATCAGAAATGTCAATGGCAAAAGGGAAGCACAGGCATGCTAATGAGAGTTTTAACTTTGTTTAGTGTGCCAAGGGGATATTCTGTTACAACATTCTGGTTCTATGTTCAACTATTCTCCAAGGGGCTGTGCCCATCAGTGTCACTTGACAGTTATCAGTCTCTCAATTTATACTGCAAACAACTGCACTTCTGCTCTAAATTGCCACTGAGCTGGGCTTAAACTTTGAAATTTCATTCATCTTGGATAAGATGATAAAGCTCAGCCAGTCTTCTTATCTGAGGGAGGTGGGCTGCTTTTCAGAAGGACCTTGGGTGCTGTTTTGATTTTTTTTTTTTTTTTTTTAAGTGTTTTTGTTTTATACATGCCTAAACGCTTTTTATATCTGCTCTATCCCATATAATGTTATAAATTATAAAAAACCCCACCCTTAATATTTTTAAAAGCCTTTGAAGATTAGGAAGTCTATAGAAATCCTCAGATCTCCTCATTGACTCCTCTTTTCTTTGACGTAGCAAGATAAAGCTTTTATTTCTTCTCTCTTTCAAAATTTCTGCTCACAGCCGTGTTTCTGCTCTCATTTCTGTTTGCATTGCACACACTCCTTCTGCTCTGCCTTATTCCCTCCCCCTAGCCCCGACCCTTTGAATCTCTAGTGCTTTTCAGAGGGGCCCTTAAGTGATGTCTTTTGAAGTCAGTCTCAGAGACCAATTTGGGGAGGTACTTAGCATTTCTTTGCATAACTTCTTTTGAGACTGAACTGGCAAAAGATTCTGGACATCTTTCACAGGTAGGTCCCCAGAGACTATTTCAGCAGGCACTGGTTAAATCAGAACGCTCATGGGTTAACTGGGGCACAGCTCTAGGTTCAACCTCCGAAAAGGGTCTCATTCTAAACTTAGTAAGCTGTTACCAAACCAAGTTTTCAAAAAGCTGTAAGTCAGGTTTCTATCTAAAAGATTTTTTTTTTTTTTGTAATGCTGAAACGCATTATTTTAGCTCCTAAGCAGTACCATGAACTTACGATCTTATATTCCAGATTATGGCTTTCACAGTTATAGACACAAACATACTTAAATGGAAGAAAGATAATTAGAGATACAGCTAGAAAAATAGAAGGTCAAGGCTTTCATGTAATTACTTGACCTAGAGGGCAAAATCTGGCAACATTATTCATGATTTCCTTTTCCTCTCTCTTCTGCCCGCTCCCCTCCTACTCTCACCAAATAAATCATCTCCTATGCGCATTCGCCTTTGTGGACATGTGCTTCTGCTCCTTCAAGAAGATGAAGATCCAGCACATTGGTATCTTCACAGTGAAACATTCAGTTGAACTATGCAGTAAATTTGGAGGGGAAGTTAGTGCTACAGAGTTAGACTCTGAGTTTGGAATAGCTTCTCTCCTCCTCTGTACCCTGAAAGAATTCTGCAAAATAAAATATGCCCTCAGACCCCCAACCGCTCCTCTCATGCCCCTAAATCAAAGCATTGCACACTTATTCTCATTTCCTCTATGCTATAAACAACCCCCCTAGCTTTGCTCATACTGGATAGAATAATAGATGTGTTCTATTCCCTAGGTGATGACTGAAATCCTGTTTTCATGGAAATGTGGATATTTGAAAGTCCACCCCCTCTTGCCCAAACCAGCGCAAAACCCCACAAACTTATTCATAAACACACAGAAAAGTGATAGCTCAAAAAACCATTTTAGATATTTCCAATAGGTGTTGACATGAAACGTGTTTATTTTTTAAACTTAACAGTTTGTGCAACAGACCTGCTCGTTGCACCACCCTGGCAGTCTGCATCTAATAACCTGATCCCAATTGATTAAGTTAGTGGAAAGAATTGCTATTACATTTTAGCAGGCAGAGTTAAAGCAATGTGCATGTTATTTTTCACACCAGGCTTATATCTGAGTTATCCAAGTGTTGCAGAAAGCTAAATTAATGCTTACTGCAATGGCTGATGGATCTACGTCATGCCTACATGCATGTTCTTCATTTCCTCTAAATGTTAATAGCAATTTTTTTCTACTTTTGTATTTCCACTGTGGCAGGCTTCAATCCCAATATTATTTCTGCTAAAATCAATGACTAGGGGTTGTTTTTACCACTGATAAACTGTTAACAAAGATTGATGCTTGATACTGCTCATACATTCATAAATGCTTCTCTGCTATGATTGGTTTCTGACCAAAATTAAGACTGAAAGAGTAATCTCCCATTCTTTCAAGCACTTTGTTGGCTAGTCACAGACAATAAAGCCAATAAACCATCAAAAAGCATATATTTTCTGCCCTTGCTCTCAGATTCCCAAGATTTCAGCACAATAACAGAACCATAATAATTACTGTAATTGCCCTTGTATTGCACGTAGCAAACTACGCATTGCATTTCATCAGAACTGAAATGGTAAAATCACATTTGGGAATTGGAGTGCAAGTGAAGAAAATGCATGAAGATAGAATGAAAAAGTCACCTGTTAGCTTGCTCCCAAGGTTTAACAAAAGCTGAAATACACTTTGTCTCAGCCCCAATGGTTTAAATAGTGGCAAGGCACTGGAATGTGAAAAGGAATGGAAGGTACTGCTCTCTCAAAATAATTGACTTATTTTTCTGCCATTGCTGCTTCCAGGTCCAAAACTTTTCAGAGTGTCTTGGAATTGACTCAGAAAGTGTGCTGGTAAGCATGTACACATGAGTTACATTACTTGATTTGCTCATGACCTGTTTTTTTTAGGGGTTCTATTATATGTCTGAAAGTATTTGCAGTTTGTACTGAGGCTAATTGACCTTACACTGTGGTTATTGAACACCATGAATCATGTTGGGTTTGTTTACTTTGAATTATATATATATTTTTTAAGCATTTGAGGCTGTATACTGAATCACATACTAGATGCTATTTTTAAAAGCTCCCTTGTTTCTACTAACCTTTATCTCCATTCTTTTCAAGGGAGAAAATGAAAACAAACTCCAGCCATCTACCCCCTTATACTATCATTCAGTGGTGTTACCTTACCTGTCAAAACTATTCCTTCAAAGTGTTTATTCCCACTCCAATAAGAAGAAATAAGCTACATATATAGCCAAAGCCTCTGAGACTTGTTTCATTCCAGCTGAAACTGCACCGACACAATGGAAAGACGCGGTGCTTTTGACACCAGTGGGAATTCCCAGAGACAGTGAGGTGATCTTACAGTCTCGACCAGCATGTTACCCCTCTGCCTGTCACCTTCATCAGGTTGTACCTGGCTGTGCACCACTGATACCTTTGGTAGTACTCTCATTCACTAGATCCAAAATTCAGCCAAATACTTAATCAGTTGTGAGAGTTTGATCTAGTGGGAAGTCTCACAGATTTCAAATGAAATTTTTTTTTCTGTGCTTAAATGCAAGCTTACCGCCTGTATGGGAAAGGGATGCTTTCATGAACCTGGGCTTTGTTTAAAACTCACACTCATAAGTAACAGACTTCATTGACATTGAGGGGGCTCACAAGGAGCAGGTACAACATGATGGGAATGTTTCTGTTAAGAAGAGTTAGATAGCATTTAATTGTTAGAGACAGAGACAAATACAGAAAAGTAGGGACACTTTACCTGGAGGAAACTGTATTTTCCAGTGCTAGTCACTAAAGTATAATCTCTCAGTAATAAAGATTTTACAACTGCCACATCAAAAAATGTTTCGTTGTGGAAATTTTAATACTCTGAGAGGTCAAATTGGAAAACATGCATGGAATGAAAAGTTTAAAAATGTAACTAAAAATTTTTAAACCCCCCAAACCATCCAAACTTCCTCAACACTGAAGTATTTGCAGTGGAAAAGAGAAATGCACTTTATTGACTCCAACCTCCTGTCCAAGGTCAGGGAGGAAGAAAAAAACATGAATAGAAAACTTCATGTAAAATAGCCTGAAACTCTCTGCTTACATTGCAGACTTACCCTCAAGAGGAATTGGATTTCTACAACTAATTCAGGCCTCGTAGAAGAGCTGTTGCTCCTTTTACTACTCAAATATAGGCTACAACCCCCACAGCCCGAGTCTATTCCAACAACCGCCTGCAAACTATCAAAAAGCAACTTGTTCGTACAACGTTATTATTAGCTACCACCTCTCAAAACGTCACTGAAGACTCACCTATTCCACGACTTAACTTCATCCTATTTCCTTCATGAAAGTTGTTCTTAATAATAAAAAGATAGGGCTTGATATCTTCCTAAGACCATCCCAGCATCTACTATAGAGCTGAAACCCTTCTTGTTTAATACAAAACCATTCAACTAGAATAAATATATAGTTGTTTAGGGGTTTTGTTTTTAAACCAGGGAGTGGACAAAAAAAGAAAAGGAAAGCTGATTTGAAGCTGAAAGAACAATCAGGAGCCAACAGAACTT
The DNA here is from genome assembly GCF_000737465.1 of Haliaeetus leucocephalus. NCBI lineage: Eukaryota > Metazoa > Chordata > Aves > Accipitriformes > Accipitridae > Haliaeetus > Haliaeetus leucocephalus. The sequence continues at coordinate 5,493,681 of NW_010973082.1, forward strand.
ACTTTTTCCCCAGCTCTGCTGAAGACCACCTTAGAGCTTTGAACAAGCCATTTAAGTTTGGCGCCTTCATCTGTAGAATGTGTTTATATTCAAGAGATGTGATCAGCAGAAACCTCTTGGTACATACCCCAAAACGCAACACCCTCAGAGAATGCCCATTCCAAACACTCTGCTACAACATCAGGTGAAGACTCTACCCTGCTGCATCGTCTTGCAATACTTTTACTTAACTCAGTCATTTTCCATCACAGCAGGCAAATTTTCTAGCATCTATTGGCTGTCACCACAATCAAGTAATTTCTCATGGATTTTCAGGCCTCTAAATGTGCAGTTCTCTCCAACTCTCTGCATATTGCTTTGCCTCTGGATTGTACCTTCTATTTAGACAGCAGTGAGGAAGAGCGGGGTAAGCTGATGGCTAAATTCCTAAAATCACGTCATTCAAATTCTTGCACCACACTCTGATGGAATATTTATTAAGCAGACTTTTAGTTGCTGGAAGTCATCAGGTTTATTGTAATTTAATTTCATTTTTTGCCATGATTTTTTTAATTGGTTACTATTTTTAATTAACTACTCCATTATAAGCTATTCACAAGTAACTATTTTAAAATTGCTTTCATTTTAAACATTGCACTTACTGGTCTCTGTTAATCAATTTTATTTTTTTTTATTGATGCATATCTGGTTTAATGCCCTTAATGAGAAGTAGTAAATAACATTGTCAATTTTCTCCTCATTCAAATTTATTAGCTTTAGGTATTTTGTAGCATTCAAGTGTACGGTCAAGAAGTGTTATCTTTATCACAAACAACCAAGCATATTAGACTCAAAATTCAGATAATACATTTTGTTTGGAAGGTGAGAAACTAAAATTACAAACACAAGCCCTGAATGAAGCAAAGAGGTTTTTCTGCTTTAAAGAGGAAAGTTTTCTTTTCTCTTAATTTACATTATTTTGCAGGCTTAAGACTTTTTGTGGTGCTTTGCAGAAAAGATTAATTTCAACTTCAGTGTTCAGAGACATACCTGATGTTTAAATTATTGATCTCCCCAAGCTTGAACCCTAAGTTCACAATCTTGGGAAAATTTGGTTCCAAACCCAAACCATAGGCTTGTTTGGAATTTAACTTGAATCATTGCATTACTGTTTCATAATATAATTTTCTGGAGGGATGCATTCAAAATAAATAAGTAAATAAAATAAATAGAAGTCCAAACCCCAGACAAAACCAGTACTACATAAGGAAATGAATCAGCAAGTTAAAAATCCATCAGGAATAGCTTATCTCCTTTCTTTGTTTCTCTACTGCACAGTTTATGGGATTTAAACTGTTTAGACAGCTATTCTCAGACATTTCACATGACTTTCTGAATTTCTCAATCCAACTGCAGATCTGTAAGCTACATTTGCCTTGTGTCTAAATGCCTGCCTTGTTGATGACTGCAACCTTGAAACAGAATCAAGTAAGATCTCTACCTGAATAAGCGAGAGAACTTCTCTTGTAAATCTTTCAAACAAGCTGATGGTAGAGCGTACCATTAAATCTTGGTTCACATATATTTCAGCTGGCATGCAATACATTTTTTTTTTTTTTAAAGGAAAGAATGAACAGGTACTTGTGTAATTCTTAATGACTGATGAATCTACTATTGCATGGAAAAAACAATGTCACTTTAGAAAATAACTGAGCACTTCTGCAGCAATATCTATTTGTTCTTTGAATTGTCTTCTTGATTTATACTGTTATTATCCTCTGGTCTGTTTTTTGGGGGGGGAGGGGGAAGGGGGTGGGTGAAAAAACATTTTCCTGATCCAAATACATGTTGTATTTTGTCAGTAAGAGACATCTAGAAATTGAAGTCCACAGACCATGGGCACTCTATGCCATTTTCTCTTATGCAAGCAACATAAATTATTTAACCTCTAATAACATTAAGATTTCATGATGCTTGTGTAAAATGAAAAAGTGAAGACTTTTAGATACTAAATGCTTTATTACAATCTGTAATCTTGTAAGGATGACTGATTTATTTAATGTGCAACTCTAGAGCGTGTGGAAATACAGAGACAATATATTTAGGGCTATATTCTGTCAAGTACTGAGCAGTGGCCTCAGTCTTGATAAAGCCTTATCTTTAAGTATGTGAGTAGTTGCACTGATTTTAATGGGACTTTTAACATGCTTTTAAATGCCTCGACAAATAAGGATCTCAATTTTCTCTACCTTGCAAAACCAAGCTAAATAGCAGGTTTATTAATACTTAATACCTGCCTCCTAGATACACATCACAATGAGAAGTGTGGATTACAGCAAAGCTATTAAGAAACAAGCCTAAATCTCTGAGCTTCAGTTGGAAGATAAAGACCAGGGTTGCAATGGGTGATATTCCCTATCAAATGGCTTCTCCTGTAAGGCAGCAACTACCTTTTCCAGCCATTACCACTCATGATTCAAAAGGATGAGGCCACCAGTCACAAGGTGCCATTAACTTGGCAAGGAAGGTGAAGTGCTTTAGTTAGCACATGTATTGGCCAAACAGCAAGGAATTTTTTTTCTGGAGAGTAAAGAGTGTAGGACACATGGGGCTTTAAAGGATACTAAACTTCAGGAAGGAAGAAATTCACATATCATAGTGAGATCTCATTCAGAAGACAGTTTAAACTTATCACTCAAAACACTGCTAGGTTAAAAGAGGGGTGGTTTTTTTACCCAATTCTGAGAATATCTGAGATTTTGAAGAGACAGAAAGAAATTACTTTTTGCAAGGTCTCAAAACTTTTATATAGATATAATGTCTGTAACCCTCTAGAACAGTCAGTTAAAGTATCCTGCTTTGAGTGCTGAAATATTTAATTTCAGTGCTAGATTTTGTCTTTCTTCTGTTGTGGAATGCTAACAAGCTTCTCAACTCTTTCAATAAATTACCAAACACATGATACCTGGCTAAAAATTCACAAAAAATCCTGAGTTTTACAGTTTGTGAACTCAGTTGAATGACACTTTGTCTTACAGTTCTGTGTAATGTCTGAAAGAAGATCTTACTACAACTCACTTGCCATTGCATACTTTTGGAGAACATGCATCACCCAGTACTCATCACATAGACCCCTGCTGCACATTTGTAAAGAGCCAACAAAGTGGGACTATGGCCTTAGCTTGATCTTAATACAAACGTAGTTATGATTGTGAGGCGTACACGCTTGAGTCACTTAATAAAGTGAAATCAGGAGAATTTTCCAAGCCTAGATAAGACAAGTTCCATTGATTGGGGCTCTCCCAAGAAATCACAGGATATGAGCACAAGATCTGCCTTTTGAGCCATTGGAAATTTCCTTTCAGGTCAGTGCCCTAGTGAAACAAACTAAATTACAAAAATTATTACAAACAAAAAATTACAAACTAAAGATCAAAATGATACCACTGTTTTAACAATCACCACTGGGATACAGAAATAACTCTCCTGGAGAAAGGAATAGCATGAATAGCAGAACCTGGGAATGATGCCACAGTAACTGCTGAAGTTCCAACAAAGGATACAAAAAGACTCAAATGAATGTTGCATGTAGAAGGCAGCATTCAAAACGTTAACTTTCTGTGTACTAATAAGTCTTCCAGTACTGCCAGAGACATAATGCCATTCCTGTCACCATCTGTGACAGAAACTATTACTAAATTATTTTTGGAACATCAGCTTTAAAGAGGGTAACATTCCTGTCTCAGGGAGATGAAACAGATCTTATAAAAAGCAGCAGCACAAACGTTACATGACTTGTTATAAGAGATTAGCTTAACTTGCTACGGACAGGTTTTATTTTGACAGTCTAAAATTACAAAGGAGAACAATCAGCTTTTTAAGTTACTTTAAAATCAAATTTAGAGTATTTATATCTTCATAGTCACTTGTTTCTGTTTTAGAAGGGAAGAAAACTAATTCACCTTTTAAATAACTGTAGACTTACTGCAAGAATCATAGCACTACCCTTCAGATCAAGACAAGCTAATAGAAAGAGACCTTTGTTGGGTAGCTAGAATTAAAAATTTATCTCGCTTCTCAAGAGGATTCAGATTCAGTTCTCTAATTTGGGACCCTATCTGCAGCTTTGCAGCCTGGGAGTCCTGAATGGAATTCCACATTTGCAAAATTATTTTAATGCCATTAAGATCAATTGAGTCCTACATTTTAGAAAAGATGGGACGTTAATACTTTAAAATCAGAAAGCTCACCGAGATCTCAAAAGTATGGAGCAGGTACCATATCAGCAACCTTCAGCCATACTGAACGTAGCCAAAAAAAAAAAAAAAGAAGAAAAATCAATTGTCAGATCTGGATGAGGAATTAGCTCTTCAGGATTTATGTCTAAAGTTTCCCATGAGTTTAACTGGAAACAAAGGATGAATATCCTTGCATAGATGCCTATAAGCTTAATACCAACAAGGGATCCTGACAGGCAAGTTTTGAAAACAGCTATGGACACGTTTGTTTGTCAGACTAATTATAAACACTATGTTGATAAAATACAAACAAAGCCCACAACCCAACAACAGATAAAGACCCTAACTTGTTAGACAAAGCATTTCTAAAGCTACTTACAAAGAACAGTGTATAAAAAAACCCACCCCAAACACAGGTATTTTTATATTTTTGGCAATTCAAAATGCAGAGGCAAGTCCATAAGGTGAATTAGAGATTAATGCACCTTAGAAGTAAACTTTCAACTCCAACATAACTGGAGAAATTGTCATGCATGTCAATGAGAAATGTGTCACAATTTCATTTTATTATGCTGGTTTTATAACTGCCATTTAATGGTCTTTACAAGGATTCCAAGAAAACCTTTACTCCTTCATTTTTTTAAAATTCAGATATAATTCCCCAATTATTCCCTGAATTTGAGCTGCAAATTAAATTCTCATTTCAAGTAGGCAGTACAGTATGATGAGACTGGACATAAGCTATAAGGACAACCATGGCTTTACCAGAAAAAGAAAAAAACCCCAAACCTAAAAGAACACATTGTGCAAATTTTAACTGTATATCTAGACTTTTTTTTTTTTTTTTTTTTAAATATACATACCTACTGCTTTTATTATGGTAACATTTGAAGGTTCGATAATTAGCAGATTTTCTTCCCCTCTGGATCACCTCTGCAAAATAAAGATTACTCCCCCTCCCCCTGTTTTAGGTTAACAATGAGCATCCAGGAATGTCTTTCCTCCTTATTTTACTGATAAAGATATAAAGACCTGAAAAAATAAACAGCTTCTGCAAGTTACTCAGAAAGGCTGCAGCTGAGCTAGAAATGAATGCCAGATTGCCATATGCCTTTACACTACTCTAATTAGGTTAGCCTTTTTATTTCTGTTATAGGGTATGCTATTATTTTTTAATCAGTTCTTCACGCCATTGAAACCCTTTCCTTTGAGGCTTAAAACTACATAATAGGACAACCTCAGTCATCAGAAAGCCCGATTCTCCGTGCTTGTAATACTGTAATACTAATTTTTCCAGCTGCAACCTTATTTCATTAATTCACAATTTTATGCAAACTCTGAAATACTACAAGAAGTATTAGGGGAAATAAAGTTTTTCAGGCTCACATGTTTTCTTGAAATTTCTGGTTTGGCACCTATTTTACCAACTACAATATAATCTACTTTATTACAGAGATTATAGCAAGTAGATTTGAAAATGAAGTTCTAAACTGAAGCTTGCATTTTTGTGACAGTTTAAAGGCCAAAAAGAAGCAAAAGAAAGGAGGAGGGCCCTTTTAAAAATTCTGAAAACACAGACTGAGAATACAAGCCAGCAATGTGCCCTTGTGGCAAAGATGACCAACAGCATCCTTGACTGCATTAGTAATAGCATTGTCAGCAGGTCAAGGGAGATGATTATTCCCCTCTCCTCCGCACTGAGGAGAGCACATCTGCAGTGCTGCGTCCAGAGCTGGACTCCCCAGGACAGGACAGACATGGACGGACTAGAGCGAGTCCAGCAAAAAGCCAGGAAGATGGTTGAGGGCATGGAGCATCTGACATGCAAGGAGAGGCTGAGATGCTTAACCTGGAGAAGAGAAGGTTCACTGAGATCTTATGACTGTGTATAAATACCTGATGGGAGACAGTAAGGAAAGGGAGCCAGACTCTTCTCAGTGATATCACATCAATGAATGGGAGACAAAGGGCACAAATCATTATACAGGAAATTCTGCTTAAACATAACAAATAACTTTTTTACAGTAAGAGTGGTCAAGCACTGCAACAGGAGCTCAAGGGAGGATGTGAAGTCCCTTCCAACCCCACTAATTCTATGGAGAGATATTTAGTAAAACTCTAAGATCTATGAGTTATGAAGGATGTCAGGGAAGGAAATAATATATTTTTCAATTCAGGTGGGACCCTTAATCCAAATTAGTCCCAAGGTGCTTTATAAACAGCACAAAATATGAAACACTTCATGAGCTACTGAAATGCAGCCAATTCTGGGGTGAAATGTAGAACCGTTTAATAGTTCCCAGCAAACAAAAAAACAACAGGAGCCAAAGAATGCCATATGCAACTGAAACTACAGGGGGAATTAGGTAGGAAGAATGTAATTATCCACGCTGGATTCTAGCCAGAGCTAAAAGTAATCAGAAAGTCAGTGAAAGACCAGAACAAATTGATCTCATTACTCTTGCATTACTCAGATCTGCTTCTAAATGGAAAACTCTTTCCTCAATCTACTGGACTGACACTTGTGCGCACACGTAGGTGTGTTCAAAAAGAACATTTCAACATGAGTTAAAAATATAGAAAGCTGAAGACATCCCTTCAGTGCCAGCCTGGATCTTGCCTCTCATTCAAGACTCATTAAGATACACTGGGATTTAATTCTCTCTCTCCTGAGGTCAGCAGGATTTTGGCTTCAGTGGAGTTAGGTCTTTTGAGATTTGGTAGTGAAATGAGATGAATTACATGTAAAACAAAGTTGCATCAGGCAAGCCAATTAATAAGTATTATTCACAACCTACCTAACACCAGAATTTTGCACGCAATGAACATATACAAACCAGAACTTGATGCTAAGAAGATAAAATCTAATTTAGCTTAGTAGGTATGAAATACAAATGTGTTGGGCAAGTATTATGAGGGAGAAAGCAACCAAACTTAAGCGTGATTATGTTTACTTCGGAAAGGTAAGGAACAATTTGGAAACCAGCTCCAAAATCAAAAAGAAGAGAATGGCAAGTAGGTTACTGGAAATGTAAGAGCAAAGAGGATGTGTGAAACATGAGCAAAGGCCAGAAGTCTAAACAAGGAATTTCAATGTGAATGACAAGAAAGGGTGGTGGGGAGGAAGAGAACAGCAGCTGCATGTAACCTTTGGAAAGCCTGCTTTGGATGTCAGTATTGTTTCAGAGCTTCATGTCCTCAAGAACACACACATGCAGTATCCAAGGAATATTTTCCTTCAAATTAATTTTTTTCCCCTTTCTCAAATATGACAAGTCACATTATGTAACATAAAAAGCATTCATTACAGAAGATCGCAACTCTTCAAGGCCAAACCCACTTTCAGATAGAGCTGATGGTTTACCCATTATCAGGCTTCTAGTAATGAATAGCATATTATTTCAGCAGTGAAGCCTTGTATCTGACAAACAGCTAGCATTGTGCTACAAGGCGAGATAATAAATGGAAAATAGAAAGGTTTGGGTAAGAAAAGGTGAGAAACAATACAAACAATGATTTGTTTCTTAAGTAAATACATTAATGTATTAGTTTTAAAGTAGCATTAGGAAGGTAGAAAACTTTTGGGACTAGAGTTTGGGGTTTTTTTTTTTCATACTACTTCTTTCACTTCTTATTAGTGAAGAGTTTTTCAATAAACACGAACATAAATCTCTGATGGCAAAAGCTGAGAGGAGCACACACCTCCTTGTCTCCCACAATGAAAGCTTTAACAAATAGCAGTGCTTTAGGGATTCTGCACAAAAGTCTTGAGACTGGGGTTTTGAAGAATGAAAATTAAACTGCACAGCTTGCTAACACCTGCAAAGAACAAACCACTTGTTTGTAAAAGACAAAAGGGACAAAGAGCAGAATCTGGTCCATCTTCTAGCCTGACACAAGCCACTTACAACTACATGTGCGCCCCTGCACAAAGCCCTAAAGCTGACTGCTGAAGTGGAATATGGGCCTGATGTTTCTTCAGTAATTGCGATAGCTCCTTTATTACAGAGGAGTTTTACCAGTGAGACATTCCTGCGTTTTAAGTGAGGATTACATGCCCTTCTTAAATAGCTACATGAAAAAAGAAATTACTATTTGGATGAACTACGCCCATGATTAATTTCCCTCACTGTTAAAAAGCTGGCCTTTTATTTCCAACTTGAATGCTTTTAACTCTCATTTTCAGACACTGGATCATGTTATGCCATTGCTGGCTAAATTAAAGAGTCTTTTTTTGTGGAATAAACATCATTAACCAGCTCTTCCTAGGAGCCTACGGGTATGTGTACAGTCTTCAGTGCAGTATGGGTAGGCACATCTGCACGGACTTCAAATGAACCAATTCAGGAAATAATAGCAATCGTGACAAGCAGGTGGCCAGGAGCTAAAGAAGCTCTCCAGGAATTGAGGATGCAGGCAGGAGTCAGCCACCACCCTGACTCTGTGCTGATACGCTTCCACTCTTACTCTCAGCCAGATTAAAGTGTATCTGGCCACTGTCCCTGATGACGCAATCATGTCTCCAAATTGCAGTACAGTCTTATCCCAAGTGGGCTAGCCACCCACATTTCGTTGACCTTCAGGTCATCCGAGAACCAAAGAAACACAGAAAATCACCCTATTCGTAATTAATCAACAGTAGCCACATTTGCGTCACAGCATAACCTGCACCCATTCGGTAACATGATGTTTCAGTGATGTAGAGATGTGCTGCCTGGGAGTCATGGGAGAAAAAAGCCCTGGACAGTGTCTTCAGAGAGGGAATAGTTTCTGTTTTGTGATACTGCTGTGTATGAAACTCCCGATTCTGTGTACGAAGGCTCTATCAGCAAGGGATGCTTCCCTCCTCAACCCCAAACCGATGTGACTGAAAGATTTTGGAGAGCAGGTCTATGTTGTGACATACCAAGCATCAGACTGTTTCCCTACACCACCTTGTGTGGTGGGAATCAGACACAACTTTCCTATACACCCATCATTTTCGTTTCCCGTCATGACTGCTACAAAACGGTGGGGTCCCTGTATTCACAGGGGCTCATCCACCAACCCAGCAGACAGCTAGGTCCTTTGCAAAGACAGCAGCATCCCATCTTTTCTCTCTTTATTGTACTATGTCCATTTACTCCACTGAAAACATTGCTTTGTCTGCGTGCATGCACATGTATTTATGCATGCCACACATTCTCTGTCCCAGACAAATCTGTATTCTCTGATCGTCCCCAAAAGCATGTTCCACAATATTATTAGAGCCATAACTCCTAAATGGGTGTTGCAGTCTCACTGCAGTTAATGGAGTTACCCACAAAGCACAGACAAATCGGGCCTCTGCTGGGTTTTGGCAATCGTGTCATTAAGTACAAGCATTTAGCAACTCCAGATTTACGTAGAAGAAGAAAAGAAAAAAAAAATATCAACAAGCTCTCTCCAGTGTACTACAAAGAAAGAAAGTAGAAGACAAAGAATAAAAGGAAAAGAATGTGAAATTAAAAATAAATAAAATGAAAGAAAATCAATCTTTCTTCCTTTTTGCCATTTCATTTATTGATTCCAGCTTCCCCAATAAAATAACACAGCAAAAGGATTGTTAGAAAAAACATAGGTGGATTAAATAAAATCAGATTTTAAAAGATTCAGGTGATAAAGATGATTAGATAAACTAGACAGATAAATCAATAGATGACTAAGTCAGATACCAAATCTACTTTCTGGGGATCCTCTGAGCTCCTTCGATTAGAATTTGAATTTACCTTGGAGATTTCCAAGAAGCTGCCATATCTGACGAAATTACGCTGTACTTGCTAGCATTGTTGGACCCCCAATCCAGATGCACCTACTTTAATGGCTACCCTTTGAAAGAATATGCTCCAATATAGAAATCATGCTGACAAATACCACACCTTACTTTCATAACTATAAGCCAGAGAAAGTTCTGTGAGGAAATAAATATTCCTTTATGTTTGATCAGAAAAATACATCAGATTTCTTGCTCCTACTACAGGTCATTAAATTGGCTCTATTACCCCTTTCTATCAAACTTCCTGACTTGCCTATCATGATGAGCTTATTCTCTAGTGAAACATTGCCAGTTTAGTCACGCAATAGCCCTCCTCCCAGTCCCCAGCATCTGGCTTGTGGAAGTTGTGGTTTGACCAGAATATCATAGGGTTCCTTACCTTCTAGGGTAGCCCCTAAGGCTACAAGCTACAACTTTGGGTGCTTTGAACTTGCCCTAGGCTGCTCTACGGGTAGAACTGGTGACTCTTCCACACTGAGAGAATGTAAAGCCATTTAAAATCTCCTTTTCTGGGTCACATAAAAAATGTGTTTTGGCCAGCTGCAAGGATTGGATTCAGGCCAATGTGCTTACTGTGTGGGCTGTGTTAAGATTTATGATGTCCCTTAACTAATCATTTTCTAGCTGTTAAGTACTTGAGATTTGTAAATAATGTGGCAGATAAGTACACTGCAATCACTTGGCAACCAAACTGATTTTTAAAACAAAGTTATCTGCATTTGGAAAAGAGGATGATGCCTGACCATACCTTCATTGTAGAAAGAAGCACATACGCTGTGTCAGCAATGAAAAGAAACATCTTTCAATAGAAGTGTTTTGGTGGATCAATTCACTTTCTAAACACCCTGTATGAACCACTAGTTAGACAACCCTGTCAACAGGAGGACACCTGCAGCTCAAAAGGTTTCCCTTTTGTTACCCACTTGTTGAAGAATGCTACGTGGAATGCCCGCACACTTGGAAAAGATTTTAAAAGGTGATACAAAATGACTGATATTTGCTTTCCTATAAAAGCTATTTGCAATCACCATAAAGAAACATAGGCAGGTCATGTCCTGTACATAATTTCCAAGGGATAGCTTAATTTCTGTATTTTGGATTTGATTCACGGTCATTCAGGAGAACCTGCCCTGCTTAATCCTGGGACATCTCATCAAATCTTCTGTTGTTTCTGTTTATGACTTTATGGTCTTTACAAATACATCATGAACAGCACCATCAGTTTCTGCTGCATCCAAATAAAACCACCACTCTAAAATACATTATCACTAATGTAGTGTATTACCCACCTTGTGTCCCAAGTCTATTTTTAAAAATGATTTATGAACAAAAATTGACACACGTAATTAACCTAATTTGAGTATTCCATGGTAAATGTTATTCTAGAACTCTGCTCTAAATTAAACAAAATTAAATCCCGATAAAAATTTACTATCCTGCAGTCCCCAAATGAGCCTACGGTTTAACGGAAGATATCATGTAAAAACCATTAGGTTAAAACTGTATGAATCTCATTCTTGCCCTATTAATTTTAGTCCTTTACTTTTATACCTCAGGTTTTTGCAGATTATGCTTAATTAACTTTTTATAATGGTATTTAAATTAGCTGTTCTATATGTGATAAGAATACCTTGACAGATACGTTTCTAATCTGACCTGCAGGATTTAATTTCAGAAAGTTGTACTTAGCCTAATGTCTGTTTGCATCCTTTCTTCCCCGTCCTGGCTTCCTCTGAGCCAAACATTTTCCTCTCATGCCTTTGATATTCTAGGAAGGCAGATAGCTACAAATCTTCAGCTCCAATCATGCCAATGCATATTTATTTAGATTTTAAGTGGCATTAGAAGAAATTTATTCTAAAGAAGCTTAGACAGAAACATACTTTTAAAAACTTGCTATGTTAAATGTACATCTAGCTTTGCCATGATATCACCCTATTTTTAACAGAGAATACTCTTAGGTATGCCCTTCTTTTCACCTACACAGCAGTGCAGCTTAGGCGCACTCATGGAGCACAACTTTGGGTCATGAAGCATGTGGAGAGGAACACCTTTCGAAGCACATGAAAATAATGAGATAGAGTTTCTATACACAAATCAAGTTTGTTCAGCTCATGCTAGAGCAAGATTGTCCAAGACAGCTCTGCTACCTTTTACCTTTTCAACTAGAAGAATATTTTCAGCATCAAAAATTAAAAATGGGTCCAACTCTGGGTGACCAAATCCCTAATGTTAATGACCCTGCTACCCAAGAGAAATGCAAAAATTCTTTGGACGAGAATAAATAGTCTGAATTTGCTTAGGTAAAAGCTCTGCAGAAGCTGACCTTGCCTACATACCCATTGTTTCTGTGCAATGAATCACGCAGGTGGACGTTGCATCCTTTCATCAGCTGGACCAACAGAATGTGCAATCCATTTCTTACCTGAAGTCCCACTGGAAAAAATGGAAGGAAAGCCTTTTTGTCTGGATCCTTGCAGAGGAGTTTGGATGCGGTCGCAGGTCTGCAAAAAGGTCAGGTCCTCCCCATTTACTGCAGGAAGTTTTGCCCCAACAATCGTGCTCATTTTGGGGGAATCCTAAAATATAATAGGAGAAAAATACACTAGAATTAAAAAAAACCCCATAAATCACACATTCCATAATAGAACAGATTTTTCCAGTATTAAAATGGAACAAGTACTGAGGGTCAGGCTGGTTTTGGTTATTGTTAGTGAAGATTATAAAAACCTTGCAAAACCAATTTGTACAGATGCTTGTTTCTCACAATGAGCCTCCCTATACTAGACCCATAGCTGTCTTAATTAACTTTTTAATTTTGATAGTAATACTATTGAATTGTCTCAAATCTTAAGGGTATTATAAAATATTGTTATAAGGATCTGTCAAAATAATCTGGCTAGCAGGATTTAAAATAAGAACATCTATTAATGAATTATAATACAAATGATCAGAAATGCCAACTCATCTTTTTCTGGTTTGAAGCATTATATGATCCTTAACATACCTGATTTGATTACTGACTAGTTCTTTTACTTTTCACCTTATTATTTCTGTAATCCCAAATGGACACTGTTTCCAGCCTACTATGGCTGCCTGTTTTCCCCCGTTTCTGCTGAAAAGGCAAGCTGGTTTCAGGTTTGCAAAATTTTTGGTGAGAGCTATGTTCTTCAACATCTACTGAGTCCTAACCACAAAATTATTTCCCTAGGATGGTTGCAAAATAAGTTGGCCAGGTTAGTCAGTAGTGTTATTGATACTGCATCAATCACACCATCCCCTGTGCATTGTGGTAGCTTTTGAACAGAACACAGTCCAAGGTCCCACAAGTCTGTTGGTATTTTCATTAATGTAATGCGTTATGTGCAGGTATCATATGAGGCTTTAAGTTCACCTAGAAACTAATGGTCCGTTTGTATCTTGCTATCCAATCAAAGCAAAAGAATTCAGAGAATGTTTAGTATATTGAAGATTTTCCTGACCTCATTTAAAAGACATTGTGAAGGACACTACCATTTACCCTGATCAGAAACATTGCTATCATATCATCAAACAATCATGACAGGCACGTTCACTAAGCAAATTCTTTTAATAATTGGATACTGTACTAAAAAGACCAGGAGACTTGTAGAAAATGCTAACAGAAAATCATTGTTATTGTCTTTAAGAAACATCCAGTCAAACTCTATTCTCAATTGCACTAGTGTAAATTTATCATAGGTCCATTCACTTTAGCAGTCTCATGATTCTGTCAGCTCAAAGTCTAGAGCCTAGCAGAGTCACTGCAAAGCCAGTTATTTGCAGTTTCAGATTTATAGTGATGAAACATAGCTGTGCTCAGTCTATCAATCATCATTCTTTTGAGACGCAGTAGGTAAACTGAATCATGGCCTCTGTCCTAGACATCACCATGTTTTCTGGTGATCTATGCCATCTTGTCCCTCCTCCAAGAACTTTAAAAGCAGATACAATTAAGAAAAAAAAATCCAAAAATCTTTTTTTTTTTAATTCCCCTCTCAAGACTACTAAATGTTTCCAAATGGTTTGATTGATCTAATTTGTAAAATGAATTATCCCACACAGAAAATTTCTGTTACGAAATCTGTGGCTGAGAAAAAAGTACTAGAGACCTTCCCCAGACTCAAATATTTTGGATGAAACACCTGCAGCAGTCTGTGCTTATCTCAAATTTCAAACTTCTTGGAGTTTACTCAGCGTAATAATCAGAGGTGAATTAAGGTTATCACAACTTAAAAAGACCTCTAGTGCTAAAGCATGTTGATACATCAGAGGAGAGGGGGGGAAAAAAAGTATCTACCTGTAGTGAGCGTTCAAACAAAACAGGGAAAAAAGCATATGGAGCAATTTATTTTTTCTGTTTCCAGATTACAGATGGGAAGAGAAAATGACATCAATTTATGGACATTGTCAGGATATTTCAACTAGATGAACAGCATTTAAAATATGTGTATGAAATATTAGACGGATGAAGTCTTGACTCTGAAAAGTCATTAGTTCTTATTTGGCTTAACTTGGAAAGACTGTTCAATAATTAGTAGAATTTTTTATATTCAGGAGGCAAGGAGAAAGACATTGATGATAAAAAAATGACCACAGAGAGCAAACTATAAAATAACCACAGCAGAAAAATCTATGCAGATTTTATGCGAGAGGCAATATTTCATTTATAGACTTACATCATGTCACATTTACGATTCCTAAAACGTTCAAGAGCAAATGGGCAATATCCACAGCCATTTCAAAATGCTCAGATTAATAGTTGTTAAAGTAGATGAGTTTATTAGTGCAAAAGTTATAAAATGTGCTAAAATGTGGTAGAACTGCAAAAATAATGATCAAAAAAGAAAAGCAGTGTAAAAGTCCCAAGGCACATACTGTTGAGAAGCAAACAAAGCTGACTGTGCAGGAGAGTTTTTCTAGAAGCTCCTGAGCACTTTGGGAGTGTGCTTATGAAAGTAGTGAGGCAGAAGTTTGCTCCTGCACAGAGAAACCACCGGCTCGTAGAGGAGCCTAGGTTGGAAGCCAAGGCATCCTGTTTCAGAACAGCACCTAAGCTTCAGAAACCCCTCTAAATCTTTCAGGGCAGGTGTGACATTTGATAAATGCAGCAATACAGGACATACGATTTTTTTATTTTTTTTTTTTTTTAACAAGATACTAATTAAACCATCTAGACTCCTTCATTAAGTCTCCTCCTATTCCAAAGTTCAACCTCTTCACCAAGTTAGTTCATCCCCTGCTGGTAATTCAGGGAACATCTGGATTTTTCCCTCCCTTCAGTCACATAATTAATACATTTTTTTATTCATCAGCTGAACTGCCAGCAAATCCGCACAAGATGTAGCTTTTTCACACTCACACAAGGGTAGCTTTTTTTTTATGTATACAAAAGGATAAAATGGGACCACTCACAGCAACGCGCCTATGGTTTTTTGTTCTGCCTTACAAAAAAGCACAACCTGGAAGGAAAGGTCACAGAGACAGGCTCATGTCAGTCACACAGTGCAGCCTATGAGGGACATAACCCATTATAAACTCAAAGAGCGCTAACATGAAATAAAAAAATAGGCAGGGGGTGAGGGAATAGCTTGTATACACCTGGAAGCTAAAAAAAATCATGTGAAACTTTAGATTCTTAAGACGACAATAAATGGCAGAAGGGCATGACATGCCTGTTCACTGATAATTTCTGGCCAGCACAACAAAGACAAAACTCCTCCTTTTTCCTCTCCCCCACTGTATTTTTCTTCCCTTTTTACTTCTCTTTGCTCTGGAGGTGAGTTGTGCAGCACTCCCCACTCTGTAGGCAGTCTACATTAAGTGCAGAGAAATAGCCAGCTAATCTACCAGTTAAAGAAATTACCTCCCCTCTGCCTCACTTTCCACCACAGGAACTCCACATAGAGCCTTCACATTTTTCCTATTTAAGGGAGCAAACACTCCACCTATAAAACCACCATTATCAATCAAGGAGAGACTGGCTTTGCTTATTTGTGTTAATTACCAGAGCTTCTGACAAAGGAATATTTCCTCCCTCTCATAAGTGTTTGCTTTCATGTTTGGAGAATGAAAATAAAAAGGAAAAATTACAAGCACATATTAATATGCAAAGGTAATTGCTTCATACAGTGTAGGGTGAATAGACAACACTCAGACCTTTCATTGAAGCTGCAATCACTGGCAAATGGTAATACATGCTCAAAGCAAATAGATTAAAAACATTTGTATAGAATGCGACAAGAGATTATAGCACTTCTACAGATAGATATTTTCCCCTCAAAGGAGAGGAAAAAAAAAATTACCAACCTATCAGCATAGTTTCATCTAAAGCCCAAAACAAAATGTTAGCTAAAAATTGTTTATCGTAAATTTGGAAAATTCACTTTGGCACATGACAGCTTCTTAGTTCAGTGACGTTCCCCCCGGGAAGGTGGTGATATCCAGCAGTAGAAACATCTTAAGGCCTCCAGTTAAGATGAGCTCTTTCCTAAGAGCTCTGTCTAATCCTCTATCCATATTTAGATGTATAATCTTGTCATTTGACTCATCTCTTCCTTATGACTAGGCATCATTTTAACCATGTACCTATTTTATACATTTTTATAAATATATAAGGGGGAGTTGTGCATATTTATATGCACACGTATCTGTACATGAACATACATATGGATATCCTATGTATACAAAGGTGCAAAGCTAAAATACTTTGACAGTCATACGGAAGAGCTGAGTGTAACGGCAAGATCATAAAGTAAATCAATGCTGAATGACCATCATAGGAATATTATGACTGCCTGCCCTTTATTTTTCTATATCAACAACAACAACGGATGGATATTATCACAAGTCCCAAGAGATAATACGTCTCATGTCTTCCAAGACCTTGGAAATGCATTTGCTTGCATGTCTGGACCACAGAATGACTGAAAGTCTTGGGGTTAATAACAAGATACTTAAACACAAGAAAAAAAAGAAACAGATGTTCAGTAATACCAATATTTCCCATTACACTGGCACTACAAAGAAAATATTTCTCCTAGCTAGAAAATATACCTACAATATACCTCTACAAACATATCTTCTTAATGTCTTTTAGAACTTTCATGTAAACTTTCCAAAAATCAAAACCATTTGGAAGAAAAAAAGCCACATTAAAATGACCTTGCTTGGGTTGAAATACAATTCAACAATTCTCCCGGGGTGGGGTGGGGGCATGAAAAACAGTCAACAAATAGACTTAAAGTTTATGCTTTAAAAGCTTAAACAGTAAATCGAATATAACAGAAGTAAACCGAATCTAACAGTGAGCTGTCATCCATGCCAGAGCTAGAACTGGTGCCCTGTGCTAATTTTAGAATTTCTAGAAGAATCAAATTGACAGCAAGATGATAGATTTTGCTCACAGTCATTATTATTTAGATAACATTAAAGACATGATAGGCATTTTGAAACCAGTATGATTTGTTACTTTGACAACACAGTACTTGCCGGACCTAAACTCCAGCAAGTCAGAGTTACGGAGAAAATGGTTACTGAACAGCCTGCCCTAAAGTCAACATTAGAAATAGATTTTCCTATCCTTTGTATAACTTTCTTCACAAAAGCTCTCCTTTAAGATCTAGGGTGAAAATTTTTAAATCCAGATAAATATCAAGAATTAATCTCCATTTCCAGAAATGTTATTCCTTTCAAGAAAATTTCCCAGAGTAAGGTATTCAGAGCAATGGAGAAGCTAATCTGAAATGCCAGCCTGGTTTTGTTTCTCATCTCCAGACCTCAGCCCACATTTACTAGTTCTAACAAGAACATACTACTTCCCATTGTGATTTCTGTTCAGAAATGAGTCCTTATGATTCTTATTTTTTAGCTCCCTCCAGAATATATCTAGAGAAGTCCAAATCCCAGAATTGTCATATCTGTCAAGTTGATGGTGCTTTGAGACCATTAAGTAAATTACTACTATTAACTTAATCACAATATACTTGCTTTCACTTTGTTTGCGACCACAGGTTGTTTGCAGTGCCAAACAGAATACTCAAGTCAAAATTAAAATTGAACAAAGCAGACCAATATGCTGCATAGTTTCCTTTATTTCCCCTAACTAAGCACACTGGTAATACAGTTTAAATACAAAGTAAGTTCATGCAAGTAGCACCCAAGAGAAGATTTCTGCACAGATATATGATACTAGGAGAAAATCCTGTCATGCTCTGAAACACAATAATGATTATCTTGCTGCCATAAAGAGCAGAGTAGAAAGTTCTCCACCCAACAAGTCCGCTACTAAGTGGTTTTGACATTACAGATAACAATTACTGTAATACTTGTCAGCAGATGCTGCCTGCCACCTTTGCTACAGAAACTCCTTCGGAATAAAACATTGCAAAACGGATCCTGTCAGTCAAAGACCAGAAGCAGATCATGACTATTCCTTGCAAGGCAGTCAAACGTGCAAGGGAACAAATGAATGAACAAGTGAATTAAAGCATTGTGTTAAAGACAAGGGATGATTAAATATTTACTTTCAAATTATAGGGGTTTTTTTGTCCAAATACTTCAATTTGTCCATAATTTCTGAAACGCTTATTTTCTGAGGCTATGGTAGCCAGTTTTCTTCATCAGGAACAGCATTAACACTCTCCTAGTCAGGGAAACCAGGTGTGACAGTGCTGGTCACGTTCAAGCAGCTTTGACACTGTGTCTGCAGATACATGATGTCTCTACACCAAAATGTTTTTTTTTTTCTTTAACTTAGCTGGCTCAAGGAGATTAATACACCCTACAAAAAGCTGATATGGTTTACTCACTGCTTCCTTTGAAAATAAGTTGCACGTAACCTAAGGGCCTCTTCTAGAGACATTTAAAAAAATATATCTGGATCTAAAACTCAGGTCCTCTCTGTTACTGCTAAGCTCTTTCAGTAATAAATAATATGTTCATTCAGGATATACTGTCATAAGTGCAACCTAGAACTGCTGTATCCGGAAGAACAACTCTTGTTAGAACTGACACAGCAGGACTTTCAGCAATAAACAGCATTCGCACTTTACCCATCCCTCTGTCTTATTGCAACAATTCAGCCTCTGTACATTCTGTAGCAAACATCAATCAGCCCACATATATTCCTGTTTTGACCTCCCTAGCATTCCTAACCACAGTGAATAAACAGTTCCTGCAATACCAAAGCCATGCCTTATTGTATTTGCTGCAGATGTTTCAAATACACTGTTTGAAAACTGGAAA
This sequence comes from Haliaeetus leucocephalus, assembly GCF_000737465.1. NCBI lineage: Eukaryota > Metazoa > Chordata > Aves > Accipitriformes > Accipitridae > Haliaeetus > Haliaeetus leucocephalus. The sequence continues at coordinate 5,512,956 of NW_010973082.1, forward strand.
AGTCAAGCCAGTCTCATCTGTATCAGAGAGCTTTTGAATTCTTGAACTATGAAAGGGTTATTTTCTGCATATCTGTGCCTGCCACAGTAGGAAGTCAATGCTACCTATTGGAGATTGAAACTTCTGGCAAAAATACATGCTGTGCTTCTATATAAAAAAGTCACCCTTTGACTGTGGTTGCAAATCTGTTTACAAATAGCTGAAGACATTACTATTAGATACCCAGGTTTAAATAAGGAAGGGAAAAAAAAAAAAAAAAAAGAAAAAAGGACCCTTTAAAGCTGAACTAAAGTGTGTGATGATAATATGAAACAAACTGTGCATGAAAGCCTGTTTACTAAATAATATATTGCTATAGCACTGCTGCAACGGTCTACGAAAATCTTACGATTTTGTACAGTGAGCTTTCATAAGGAGCGCTACAAAATTTATCAGCTGTTGAGAAGCAATGACTCTAAGTGGCATTTTCAGCAAAGAGGCCCCCTGTATCAGCCATCCATGCTCATGTTAAGCTTGCCTGCCTGATGTACCTGGTTAAACAACTGCCAAAAACCACAGGGGATTTGGAAAGACCTTTCTTCAGGAGGTGGCTGTAGGAAAGGGCTGTGAGAGGAGAGACTTTTGCCTGAATTGAGAGAGATCCATCACAGGCAAAGCTCAGTTTTTAGGGCCTTCTATGGCACTCTCATCCTTCTGTACAGGAGAAACAAGCTGCAGAGGATTTTTCCCATGAAGGTAGTGTAGCCTTTGAAAAGGTCAAGAAGAGAGGCTGCAGAAACTACATCTTCAGAGGTTTTGAAGGCTCAGAAATGGCAAGACTGACCTGACGCAGCGTGGGCAATAACCCTACTTCAAGCAGGAGACTGGACTACAGCCTTCCAGAAATACCTTCCAATCAACGTTTCCATAATTGAAAGATGCTCCATTTTCTTACGGGGTGAGCTAATGAAGCTGACAGAGGGCCATGTTTTCTCTCTGCTGTTCTCCAGCTGTTTTCGGTGCACACATCACTGTTTGCAAACCTCATGAAAATGTCCCAGAAGATGTAGAATTAGAGTTGTTCTCATTTCTAACACCAATAGCTGCTTCTGAAAGCTGGCAAGTCACAGCCTACTGTACATAAAAATGGACTAAGAGAAGTCACAAATACAGTGCATAAATCCAAGCATTCACACACCTTCAATATATGCACAGGGACTTCTGTCTTGTAACTGAAAACCTAACCACCAAGCAACCTGAAGTGCCACACATACTCACAAAATGGGAAATACTCTGCAGTGTTTGACTTCCTACCTATAGAAAAGAAAAATATCATTGATGTAAACAACAAGAGAAGATTACTTCTAATGTGGCTTGCTAGAGACTTCAGGGAGGAAAAACCAAAAAAAAAAAAAGAAAATATGAACTTATTGTCAAAACCAGACCTTTGATTTGCTAGAGCAGATAAGGATCAAAGTACAGTGAAAATGACAGCAGGCGGAAAAGTCAACACATCTCCAAAAATGAAACACTTTGTCTTAAACAGAACCTTGTGATAATATGATTTTGTGATAATATGATTTGATTTCTAATGAGAATATTCTAATTACCTTAATTAAGAGTTAAGTTTCAGATCTTTGCAGGAAGAAATCAAAAGGATTCTTACTCAAATCATCATTCTTTGCCACCAGTAAAGGGATGTAGCATCCTTACCGACTCTGATCTGATGCACAGTGAGGGGGATATTGGCAAATTTATACTGCTATGGAATCTAAAAAGAAAGCTACAGTCCTCCTGCATTCTGCACCTGTCACTATATAGAGGAGAAGATCACAGAGACTATACACAAAGGCAGAAAGAATAACCTTATTTGCACACAAACTGTAAAAAAGCGCAAATAGATCCGGACATCAACCACCCACCCTCCAAACACACACTCTGTCTTCTAACAGGAATTCATTAGTGTCACTGGAATTATGCCTAGAGCGAATTCAGCACCTGCTAACAAGGTGTAATAAAAATTGTGAACAATTAAGTAAACATATGAATACACACACACTTAAGTAATGGAGAAACTTATATTCACTGACAACTCCTGAATGAAAGTTGAGTGAAGAAAAAAGTCAATACAAAGACAAAAAGAATTTAAACATAAAATATTCTCATTTTACATTATTGGAAATCTATGCTGATCACTGGATATGTTTCTGTTCATAGGAGGGAGAGAGACTTGTTGGAATTTCTGACGTAAATCATCTTCCCAGTGATAAGTGTGTTGTTCTGGCATTTTAGTCTCACTTGCAGCGCTGAACCTCCTATTTTGTAACTACACCACAGCATCTCACTAATGCGATGTTTTAAAGTCACAAACATCAACGCGCTGCTTCAGCAATATGGAGGTTCCAGTTCCAAACAATCAAATCAAAACCTGATACTGCGCCCAGACACCTTTGCTCATCATGATTTTGATGCTTGTGATGACATGAATGGAGTTACCCTGTCTCTATATATGACACTGATGTGGAGACGGTCATCCAAGTGCAGAGCTAAAAGAGAAGTGAAAAGAAGAAATAAACCAAAGGCAGTTCTTAGTGTAACCACGACAGTATTTGCTAGCATGGGTCCACTGAACACGGCTTGCAAAAGTCCACATACCTACAACACAGCGGTAGCAAGAAAGCTCCACTCCCAGCAGTGTTTGGCAGCAAGGCAGGCAGCCTGCCAGTGCTGGCGTACCAGGTCTGTCATGTTTCACACAGGCAAACAAGAAAGCCTCTAAAGAATCCACACAGACATATATGACAACAAGCATACAAAAATAAGTAAACTGAGAAGTTTTCAATTTTTGAAACTTGTATTTAACTTTTAAAGAGTAAATTTACTCTTATAATATTCTGTATGAATGAACGAGACAAAATCTAGCAGCTTTTCTTCTTATATTTTGCTTAAAAAAATAGTGACATTCTTAAAGACCAATCTCTATCAAATGTTTGTGACATTTCTAACAGATGAGCTGCTTATATACATCGATACAATTAAATGATTTGCTATTTCACATAGCTCAAAAGATTTTTCTGCTAGAAATGACATTGGCAATTGAGGAGCATCGAACAATAAAACTGAAACCTACTGTGTTATCTTCCACTAGCGGTTCTGTCCTTTGGAGCCAGTAAATTTGACAAAACGGTGGCACTGGCAAACTATAGAAAAATAAGAGGGAGAGCATCAAAACAGAGATACGAAAAACACCTTTTTTTTCCCGCAAGATATTCACTGACTATTTATAGACATGAGCATATACACATCAAAACCAGCACACGCTGTGAGAGAAACCAAACTGGCTTACATAACTGAGGCTCCAAATGCTGGCTACCACATGCACCCTGCTGCATACTGGGGTTGCAGAATTCCCTCTGATCACATATGCAGAGGAGCAGCACGAGAAGTCTAGCCTCTTGTATGAAAATATTCCAGGGAATCACAAACATTCCACAGTACAAGGACTATTAATGGTTATTTCTGTCAACCAGCTAAACAGTAATGTACACACGTACATGTATTTTTCAAGACAGATATTTTTTCATAACTAATGCTGCTGTTCAGTTTGTTATACCAAACAAGCACCACTGAATGAGACCAATTCTGGGAATACATATCATCCACCAATTGTTCCTGTCTTCTGAAACCTCCTTGGAGTGCTTATTCAACTAAAAACTCCTTGCAAGCAGCGAATAAATTATACTGAATTTAAATACCAATTTGTTTTGTCATTTTGTAAAAATTCTTGTTGAATTAGTAACCGGATCCTCCTGGCATCCTAAAAAGTTCCTAAAAAACTCAGACAGCCCCAGTACACCCGATACTTTATGAATCTATTCCTAAAGCAATAATTCCTTTCCAGATTTCAACCAGCTTTCATGGTTGATTCAGCCCTTGGACAAAAATCTTAGCATACTAGGACAAGGTTCTCAGCTGGCCTAACTAGCCACAGCCAGCTGCAGTTAGATCTCGCTCCTTGCGGAAAGTGCTATTAACTCCCTATCAAGGCATTACCAATGCTTTACTATGGCAGACAATTGGGATTAATTATAAAAAAAAAAACCAAAACCAAAAAAACCCAAAACAGTGAGATGAGTCAAAGCTGCCTCAACTGTTCATCCCACTGAGAGTGGGATGAATTCTGAGGTAATGGCAATTTTGCCTTTCCTTTAGTGAAGCCAGGACTTCCCTCTCACTATTTTAATGAGCGAATCCAGCAGCTGCACAGCAATGTCCACCTACAGACACCCACACAGACACATAACCACTGCCTGTAAGTGCCAGAACTTCAAAGAATAAAGAATATATTTATATTTCAATGTTAGTTCAGTATTAGGAAAAAAGCCCATAATAATAACTCAAGCAGGTGGTAGAGGTGGGAATGTGCTTCAGCCAACCGGCATTTTAGAGTAAAAAGAAAACTACATCTATAAACCCATCATTTACTGTGCAATGATCTATTTTTATGGATATAACCATCATATGGAAACAACTCCGCTATCTTTTTTACATGGCCATTTGTTTTTAATTGCATGGACCACAGACACATTTATTCATTTACATCATAGACGTAGGTATGTATCAGTATGTGCAAGAGGTACTGCAAATATATTGTGCAGTTGCAGTGAGCACTAGAAAAGCTATCCAACAAATATGCCCGAAATCCACATTTGCAGTTTTGCAGAGAATAAAAATCAGCCTCTGTCAGTAAAAGGAGCTTTGATGTTGGTTCCCTACTCTTATTGCCAGAGCAACTGTTTCTATTCTGGAAAACTGGAAGTATTTTCTCTTATAAAATACATGTGAAAAATAGAAAATGAATTAAATATATGCAAACGGCAGTCAGATATAAATCAGTGAAGAACATGAGAAGGAACCACAGGCAGGGAATGTGAGCTCTGTATGCAGACACATAATGCAAACCCTGCAGGCAGCCTGCGTTTCAGAGCATCCCTCAGATGGGGCTGAGGCTTAGGATGACACCTGAACTTGGAATCCATGGTGATATTTTCAGACTTGCTTGTTTATATTGAAGTGCTGTTCTGGCACTAACCTGGAGCCAACTGCCCGTGAGATGGGGAGGAGAGATGTACTGAACCTCTGGTGCTGAGCAGAGGCTTTGTGCCTCTAATGAGAATAGAGAGGGTGCACAGGGCTGAAATGCTACCCCAAAGAGAAAGATTTATCTTCCTGACAGAGAGCAAAAAGAAGTAATGGATTTTTCTTCCAAGCAGCCTTCTCCTCCTTTACTGTCTTGTTTTGACTCAGCACTAACTCCATTCTTCTGATTTGTTTTTCTTGTCTTGGTTCCATTTAGCATACCCTCGCCTCCTACAGATTCTGGGTTTCTTTGGTTTTTGGTTTGGTTTTTTTTTGGGGGGGGGGGGGCGATATTTGGTTTTTAAATGTGAGCTCTCAATAACATTGGTTTTGGTTTTAATCAGAAGTTAAGAATACAAAATAACTTGCAGTCTAATGGTCAGATTTCTGCTGGCGTAAAGAGTCTGAGCACCACTGAAAGTAATGATTTATACTACATGAGAATCTAGTTCTAAACTTTCCAGCTACTTTAAATTTGCCAGTATGATAAAATGTCACAAATTTCCCTTGTCCTTCAGTTTTCCTTGACAGTGTTTTGAAATGGTGTTTTCTGTGGAACATTTGAACTTTGATTGCTATCTCTTCAGCTTATAAATATGCACAGTATCACAGCTATCCAAACGCATGCATGCTATGATTTTTCTTTTTTCAGAGGCTCGACAGTACAAGATGTGCAAATGAATTTTCAAACTCCAAACCTTCTTTATCCTAAATTGCTGGTAGCCTTCCTTCCCAGAAAAATGTGTGAACTATCATCATTTTCAAGTGTCTTGAAAATCTTTTTTGCCTTAGTCGTATTTCAGCTGATGACATCCAGCATCTCATTCAATCTCACCACAGCCGTATCCGACAGTTTCTCGTCAGCAGTCATTGCAAAAGTCCACCATGCAAGACAAAAGGGTTAGTTCTCCAAAGGACAAATCAAATTGGCACAGGATTGCAAAGTTTTTAGCATGCTCACTTCTGTTTCCTATGCAATATTTACTTCGGCAGATATCTGGAGACACTACTTTCAGACCTCTGAATGTATTTGAATGTACTCGGTCATTTACTGACCGAAAGCAACGATGACATATGCAAACATTGGACTCTCATCTCTCACTTTATTTTTGTTTTGTTTTTTTTTAAGGATACTATCATCTTTGGAATCAACACCACGGAGGTTGAACACACATCAGTTAGCGCTTTCTAGCTGTGCACTGCAGATAAACAATACAGAGACATTTGATTTTCTGACACCTCAGGCAGCAATTTGGCCACACAGACAGAACACTAAAAACAACAATTACAGAAACGGCAGTATGCAGAGAGTAGTCCTTTGCTTGCACCAAACAACATGGGACCTTCAGCAGTAAATAATTTGTCAACAATTGCTCCTGTCTTCGTGGCATGCAGACATGTTGCCAGCAGTTGCCATGATTCTGTAAGGATACCCAGTAAAAACACTGAAGCAAGCCATAAATTAGCAATTTATAAAGCAATAGCCAGATTGAGAAAACAAATAAGCAAATTTCACAAAGTCAAATTAAAAGACCTGTCTTCAGCAGCTGGGACAGGTGGGATACATGATCAGCTTTTAGTGACATTGTGATGCCGTGACATTTTGGTACTTTAAAAAGTTAGGTGGAATTACTTATTTTGTGGGTCACTGCATGTAAACATGACAGGGTTCTTTTAGTCTTACTACTACAGAAAAAAGCCACAAGGAGGTTTTCTGAAGAAATTTGTGATGAATTTGCATCTAATGGTCAAAAGATCAAAAGGTCAAAAAAAGAAAACAGTTCAGCTTTTACTGAGTTTGGCAAAATACTTATTGAGTTTAGATAACAATAGTATTAAGAGTTTTCAATATATTTTTCTCCCACTTCTCTTCCTCTGCTTCATCCTAACTATCTTTTACAAAAGAGGGAAAAAAAAGACAAGAAAAATGAAGCCTCTAAAGGTGAGTGACTACAATGTAATCTCTCATCTCCTGCAGCTAAAAAATTTATGCTTAAAATTCTCAGCTTAAGTAACATGATGTAGAATTCTCCACATTTTAATAAATTTCCGTGTGCTGAAATGGCCACTGAGAACTATTTCTGGGCCTCAGGCCAAATAGGTTCAAAAGATTTGATTTTTTTTTTGTGTTTTTCTTAAAAAAAAAACAAAATCAGGCAATCAGCATCATGGTAAGTGATAACTTTTATCTTCGAACAGGTGAGAAAAATAGAGCTGGAAGTGTCTCTAAGGGTTATCTAATTCATCTCTCCTGTCCTAGATAGGATCAACTAGCAAAGCAACCTGTTCTGGCAGATTTCAGACCTTTCATTAATTACGGTAGCTGAAGGCAGCTATGGATTTGAGTCACACATCTCGGCGTTCCCAGACACACCAAGAGGCACGGCCCCAGCACACGTGCAACTGAATTGCTCTGCCCATAAAAGAAATGAGAGAAATACATTGTGAATAAGCCTGTATCCATATGGAAAACCTGTACTAAGTTAGGGGAGTACTTTATTCCTGAACAATTTCCTTCACATGTAATGGGAAGATTTTTTGAAATAACTGGTGTCATGGAGCAACTGTGCCAAGTTTATTTTGGCACATTTCTTTACTTCCAGAAGCTGCAGAAGGGCCTATTCTGTTAGATAGGCATCTTGCACATGCAACAGAATATATCAGTATATCAGCTTCTTCAGGAAAAATAAGTACTGTGACTTTTTAAAAAATCTTTTTAACCTTTTAATTAAAAGAACATGGGCTTTTGGAGCAAGCTAGCTCTCAGTTCACTAAGTCCCTCCCTACTCTCCACTGCTGTGTATACTGATGATTCTGCTGTATTCCATGAAAGATAAAATGCAGAGAAATCCAATATGCTGCTTCTCCTTTGGGAATTCATTTGCTGATAAATAGTTATTCTGTCAGGAATTATAACAGTGTAGGGAGACATCAAAAGAATTTGTCCAAATACTTTTTTTTGCACAGTACGCATCTGCAGTGGCTGCACTGTGCAAGCTGTTTAAGAAAATAAAATATAAATCCTCAAATTCAGGGCAAGTATTGTATGGTGTATATACTGCCAGACCCAGACTGTAAGGTAAATTCACTCTGTCTTTGAAAGGCTGTAAAATTGCTTTTAAATGTCTCACACTTCCAACAACAACAACAAAGTGTTATTCAAAATATATACAATGCAGTCTGATGGAAATGAGCAGTGCATATATATCTTAGCTCTGCTAAACCCTCTAAATGAGGCTCATCATCTTTTTTTTTACTGTAACATTTCACATTGGGTTTGGAAACAAGTAATTTTGAGTTTCATGAATAACCAAAATGTTCTTGAAAAGCACCTTTTTTCCTGACTCTTCTTATTCCCCTACATTTATATTACCAGTGAAAAATATGATAGAACAAAGAGAGAGAGAAGGAGAAAGAGAACAAGATTTCAGGACAGACAATTGTCAAAGCTCTTCTACAAAAAGTTGATTCATAAGATGTTGAACAGCTCCTTTTTCAATGCAGTAAGATGTGCAAGGATAAGTCATACCATATTCATGAGGAAACACACCAGAATACACTTAGTCCTAGTTTTCTTCTTTGATTAACCTGTGAAGAACATGTTTGTTTACTTTATTTAAACATTAGGCATTTTTCTCTGAAACACTTCACTCATCGGGAGATGTAAACTCTTATGATATAAATAATCTGTTAATCTATTCCCTATTGAAGCCAAGCTTTATTTTCTTAGTAATTTATGGCACATGCCAAGTAATACTGAAATACATTATAGAATTGAGACCTTGATTCTTGCCAAGTAATGATGAGTATAGGGAAAATACATTAACATGTTGTTGGTTTGACATTTAAAGACTATCCAAGTTTTTTTAGTTTCAAATGTGTAACAGTACAATAACATGTATTGCCTTCTGAAACATATTTATTCCGCAACTGATAACATACTATGGACTACAATAATGTATTTCTGAAAATGTAGTGATTTTAGCATATAACATAGATTACATTCATTGAAACATAACATGATCACAACTTGGAAAGAACACAGAACGAATCTCAGGGGGACTATGGAGAAAATTAATTCTTTGAAATCGTTGCTGTTACGGAAAATAAAATCACAAATTACTGCAGTAAAAATGAAGAGACATAGCAGCTCTGTCCTCTCCCTGTATAGCCAGAATACAGAATGCACACTGGTATGTAGATGCCCCTGTGTTCAAATCCAAACATCCAGGGGTGTAGCTGTGCAAGACACTGCAGTGATCACGGTGTTGGGATGTTCCATATTGGTGTTTGTTTCCACCTGCCATCTGTCTTGCCTTGTGTTTGGGGAGCAATGAAACCTTGTATATTAGCCAGAAAGAGAGATCAAACTGGCTGCGAGGGGGCATTTAGCTCATTTCTGACTGCAAGATGAATTACCCTTTATTTCCCATGTTAGTTCATATGTTCTAAACTCCTAAGATTATACTTACTAAAACTATGATGAAAGTCCGCAGGCTAAGAGCCAAAGATCTGATAATTGAACCAAAAATGGGAGAAGCCTTGCAGCAACGATACTACTTTGTGAGAATGCCAAAACAGAGGGAACACACAGTGTAACTCCTTTGCACAGGAACGGCACGTGTGTGCTGGGTGCCACTGCGGTTTTAAGAGGCAGATCTGGCAGACAAGAGGCAGCACGGAAGCAGGCACTACAGCTACACCTGGTTCTGCTCCTAGTTCACCTATTTCACTGACGTTTAGTATGAATCAAGCATAGGAAAGCTGATAGAGAGAATCCCCTCGTTATGGAACACCTTATACGCAATATAAATCACCATATGCACCTACGGGAGTAATTTACCCATGATTTCTAAAAGCCAATCTACCAGCATGCAGGGATCTGTTAACACATCACTTAACGTTGCAGGTTGGCAGATTACTGCCAGAAACTGCAGGTTATTGTCCAGATGAGTAAAGCAGACAGATATTCCAGCCTGTGAGACAGGGCATTAGCCTGTCTGCAACCTGAGTTCAAAGCACAAATCCCAGCTGATCAGCATCATTTAACCTAAGTCCCTTTTACAGCACAATTGCTACCTTCTGCTACTTCTAGCTAATTTCAAGGTTTCCCCCACCATTTCTCCCAGGCTGATAACACTACTACAAATCCACCTACGTTACTATAACATGAATTTTCAAATACAAGCGAGGTGCAAATGGCATTCAATTAATTCACAAAGATCTTGGAGCCTCTCCATGGCCAGCGTATAGCTCAAGGGCCGTCAGCACCCCTGTGACTAGGCAACACCGAGCCCTCGGGGTCAGCAGCTTCACCACCGCAGCTCACGCTGCCTGCTGTTGCCTGTCTACGCTCATGTTGAAAAGTCAATTCCCTTCCCCATCTCCCTCTCTTGTGGGACTGCGCAGCATCGTTGCTTGTTTCATCCTAGTAACTCAGTCAAAGCTGACACCGCATATGACTAAAAAGCCACTTCTTGTGACACCACTTGTGTTAGCCACCATTTCCCCTAGCATGTCCATGTTCTGGTGGCTGCCCCAAGGACCCCAAAATCATACTGAGCTGTTTGTTTTCTCTTATCCTTCTCGTATACATCCCCAAGCCCCCAGTGACTCTGATATCAGCTCCTAGCAGCACAGACTACTAGGGTTTTTTTCCATTTCTCTGTCAAACAAAATGTCACTAGGTAACTGTCCTTGCTTCTCTGATGCCATTCTGAAACTTCACAGTGCTAAATATAGGCTGATTTAAATGCAGTCCTTTTAGCTGGTATTTCATTATCTTGATTTTTTTTTTTAACAGACCTTTTGTAATGAGACAAATGCGCCAGCAGCAAGATGCCCAAGAATATATTTTATTGAAAGTAGCTTAAAATCCTACCTCCACTGTTGTAAATTACTGACTAAAGTATATAAACTGTGTGCAGCAAAAATAGATTTGACACACACCATCACCTGTTCGGCTGTAGCATCTTGTGATAAGGCTATTGCAGAAGTAAGGATAAAATTTAGATAAGCTCTCTTTAAAAAAAAAAATCATGGCAATGACATAAAAATGCTTGATTAAATATGTATCTCCTCATTCCTTTCAATACCTTAAGGAAACTTTATGCCTTTCCCTTATTTCCAGAGGCAGCTATCTCAGGAACACCCAGACTCCAATCCGTACACCTTGCTGGACTAACGTAACTGGGAGAGGTTATTTCTGGCACTCAGATTTACATTTTTTATTGGGAGCTCAGCAGCATTCTCTGTTTCCAAAGCCACTCTGAGCCTCTTTAACCTTAATTACACACCTGTATGCTTTCATCAGCTCCTAAAATCCTATTTAAAAACCTTGTCTGAACGTTTTGTGTTTACATGGGCTGAAGTACTCCTTTCTTGACCACAGGTGCATAATTAGTTTCTTCTGCATCAAAATGCAGAGGTGGTCATTTCAAATTGGAAATCAATAGCTTCAGTTTTCTTTTTGCCTCTCAAAATAATGCTCCCAGTTATTTTTTTCTCAAGATAAATAAATCACCAGATAATGCATTACCTAACCTAGAAGTTATTTTCACTGAAAGTACCACTACCAGCAGCTTTAATTCTCCATAGCCAATGCTTCCGTTAAGTCAGAAATTAGGGGAAAGTAATTGTCATGTCTGTGACTGTTTCCAATGTTTTATTCTCTTTAGATGCAACTGCAATAGCAATATTTTTGCTGAATGTATATCAGTGTTACGCATAAAAGTATTTTCAGATTGGAGTGCACTTCAAATTCGGCCTCTCAATAGACAAGCTTTTATGCTCCTCTTGAGAACAAGTGAATTAAACTGAAGCTTCAGTGCGCTGGTACTGTACACGTAGCCAATATAAAACAGGCAAGGCAAAAAGAATTCTGTTCTAAAACCATGGAACAAGCATGTGGATAGTTTCAATTGTTTCTGGATGTGTTAAATCCAAGTTCCTGTGACCAAGAAGTACAGTCTCTACCGCTCTAAAAACACCTTGTACCACAGCACAGTCAGAACAGAACAGATATTCGAGTTTTAAGTTATCATCTCCTAGTCTTGGGGTGATTCCAGACTGGCAGTACATACTGCAAAGCAGTGCTGGCACACATACATGCAATCCTATTGCAGTATCAGCACCGAGACAGCTGTAGGTGCTCTGGTACCTCCAGAAGAAATGACCCAAAACGGTCCATGACAAAGCAGGTTAGTTTTTCATACCGTGGTGCTACGAGTGCCATATAATTATTTCCTGGAGTCCAATCCATGTCATACCCAGCAAGTGACCATGTAAATATAGAGATGCATAGGGCTCCCAGAAGTCATCTGGCAATCGTTGCTACCACAAAACAAGGTCAACTACACCCTTTTCTCAAATATTTGTCTAACCTCTTTTTAAAAACTCCACTACAAAAGATATAACAAGCTCTCTGCATTATTTGTGCAAGTCCTCATGTATCCTTAGAGATGGAGTTTTTTTCCGACTATCTAAGCTAAATCTCCCACTGTTATTATCTGAATAGCAATTCTAATGGCAATTTGGATCAAAGGAATATGCTTCTTGCCGTGGTGTGAAGAACAGTAAGATGACATTAGTCACTTTGCTTTCCAGTGACTGCCAACTTTTTATGATTAGTAGGGCAGTAAATGAAAATAAGACTCCTGTGGAATCACAAGGAGTCCCATAAAGCTTCTGTCCATGATTCAAAGAAGCCATTTACCACAGCTAAGTGCAGCTTTTCTATGCAAACAAATATTTGTTTTCCTAGAGGACAAAAATAAAGGCACATTTAAAAGAGCTGAATTTTCATCAGATTAAATTCAGAGGTGGAAGAAACAATTCAGGTGAATTAATAAATTACCTAAGCTTCTCAAATGAGCTTTGAGATTTATATGTGACTGAATATAGCTTTTCTGGATGCAATTAGAGGAACATCTGGAGATTCAGCTAGATCATTTCAAAAGCATTTGCAATTTCAATGGATTATTCAACTGAAGAATGGACAAGTTGCGATTTTTCCTGTAAACACAGATATGACTTCCAAAGTCTTTCAGACTTCTATTCTGTTTACACAGAACACCACCACCACTGGAAAAGAGAGTAAAACGCTGGCTAGGATAAGATATTGAAAAGCTAAATAAATGCAGTTAAACATGGCAAATACATTTAAAAATAAAACTCATTGCCAGCAATACTCCATTGAATTTCATTACCGAGGAGCATATTGCATAGATTTCTTCTCCCTTAACTGCATACTTCCCCCAAATTGTTTCTGCCCTTAAAATGTAATTAGACAAAGTCTGTAAATGCAGTACTGGAATCCAGAATCAGACCCAGAGTAATTCAACTAGGGTTTAGACAGGTTTGAAACAGATAAGCTGTTCATTATTTTTCTTTTAGAAGCTATTTAAACCTCACAATTCAAGCAAGTGACATTTTAGTCTAACTGAAGGCAATTCTCAATTGATCTGAAAAGATCTGCTTTCCTGGGTCTAAATCAAAAAGCCAAACCAAAATCACAAAGCAATCTCTCTTTCTAGTCTGAAGATGAGCCAGACCCCCAAACCAGGAAAAACAAACCATCACAAATTTGCCAGTCTCCTGTGAACAGAAATTGTGCTACAACATATAGATATGAAATGGGAAAGAGAAAAGGGAGATCTCTGATTTTGGAGCAGGACCATAATTTTAAATACCCCCTCTACACCCAGGCAGTCATGACCCATTGTTGTAAAAGAACAATGACTTTGTACTACATAAAGTTTTTTAACACAGGTTTTGTTTGGTGAAGGTTGAGTATAGCAGGAATGGCAAAAGCAACAGACTTCAGAAATCCTGATTTCCCTAAATAAAACCTATCCTGCCAACTACCAGGACTGACATTTCTATTAGTTCCATAAGTGGCAGTGCCAGCAAGATGCAATTTGTGAACATCTGGACTTCTCTGTAGTCATTTCTATTGTCAGTCTACCTATTCAAAAATTTCTCATGTGGTTTCTGAATGACCACAGGTAACCTGTATTAGAAGACAGAAATACCCACCAACTGAAGGAAGGCCACAGCAATTTCATACATTTGCATACAGTTAACTAACCTTGAGCTTCACGACTTTACTGCCTGTGTTTGTGCATGACTTGCCATGAGAGCACTTGTTGGTGTAATATACCTGAACCAGCCCTTCTCTTTCCCAACTGTAAGGCAAAGCCATATTTAAAAAACAAAACAAAACAAACAAAAAAACCTGAAAAAAAAAAACAATCAGGAAGGAAGCAAAAGAGTGGCACTAAACAAATGAAAGTTTTACAAATGATATTGCTGTTCGGCAAGAGCTACAGAGAAAAAGAAATACACATTCTCCTCTGCCTGCAAGTGTTGCGATTTTGGCAAAATTATCTTCTGGTACATAGATGCAGCTCTTCGATTAAATCCCATCCTAAGCATGTGTTACTATTAATGGCCTAATTTTCCAAACTCTAAATGCATACATAAGCACAGTAAATCAACAGGATTATTTATATTTAAGTACCAGCACAGCATGTGAAGTTAAGCCTTTTTAAGATCAAGGCCTACAAAGATGAAAACAGACTCAGGGGAACACATTGGTTTCATTCAGAATTTCTGCATTGGATCAAATCACTCAGACCAAAAATTTGCAAAATGTAACTTTTTTATTTTTAATATAATGAAGATATTGTGGAGAGCGATAAAGAAAAACAAACAAACGAACAAACAAAAAAAAACCCACAAGCAAACAGACCAAAAACATTTAATGTTTACTGAAGGTGGTTAAGATTTTTCTCCCAAGTCTGGTGGGATTTTTCACTCTAGGTATCTCTATATGTTGGACATTCAACGTGTGGCACATGAACAAGAGGCATGAATGGGAGAACAGCGAAAAACATAACAGCGTGGATTAGTTGAAATAAATTGGCTTTAAGTTTCTTTCTGTTATTCTCTGGCTACGTCTACTCTCCTTTGCCTAGAGCCTCTGTTCTAGTATTGCTGTGGTAAAATTCAAAAGTATGGTATGACTTACTTTACACAAGGACTCTCCCATGCTGGGCAAAGCCCCTTACAAATAAGCTGTTATCTATTTATTTAAATCCAGCAGTCCAAATATCATGTGAAACAATAATTTACAGCTATTGTAATTTAGAACACAACAAATAGCTCATTAGCTGTTGTATTACATTCATATTAATTTGACATAAGAGAAAACAATGATTTACCCAACCTTAAAAAAAATAAAAATAAAATAGACATCTTTCCTACAGGAGATGGATTAAAGTCCAAAAAGATATCTCAGCTATTTGTGGTTATTAAAGACCCTATGACATGTTTTGCTAGAATAAGAATTGCACCAAGAAAGTCTTAATTAAATGTAAATGTAAAAATGAATTATCAACATATAGCTGTCTAGAGCAAGCTCATATTTATTTCCCTAAAGGACCAACACACAATGGTGTCATTCAGAGCTGTTGTCATGCTTTAGAAAAGACAAATGAGGGGATCATATACACTTACAGGAGCTACTTCAGCACTCCTCTAATTATTTAAGCAGTACTCTCAGAATCTTGGAAATCACTATATTATGGGAACTATTAAGTACCAGCATCTTTATCAACAACCACTAAACACTTGGTAATAAAACCAAATATTGGCACTAGTCTTATTTCTTGTCCTTATTCTTCTGGGGAGAATACCATGGCATAGCAGAATTTTAAAAGCATATACTAGAATTTCACATGGGTAAGTCCTCTGTTTTATTTTTAAGTCATACTTAAAGCATGCACTTCCTAAAAACATAAGAAAAGCAGTATGGTTCATCCTGTCAGAAATTAATTTGCTGAAAAAAGACTATTCTGTCAAGAATTATAACAGTATAGGGAAATATCAAGAGGAATTGTTTACTTCCTTTTCCCCAGAGAAGGATTTCAGCTTTACGCTTTGCTTTGAGATTGGTTTTCCAATCCTACAGTGCCTGTGCAGCAGATATAACCAGGATAACTTATAAACCTATATAATCTTTCATTTTGCAGTACATTGATATTTAGCGATGTGCAACCATAGTGGAGCCGCTCAGCATAGGAAATTTAAATTAGACATTAAGGGCAACCTAATCTGCTTTATGATTAACAGAACTTTAAACATATGGACATCTCAGGCCTGCTTGAACTTGAGCTATTCCTGAATGGTACAGAGATCTCCAGTGCCAGCAAAATCTTTTTTGAAAACGCAAGCATGAGGAAAGTTAGGTCTAAAATTTTTACTGAAAAAAAGAAGGCATTTGTGCAACATCTTCATTGGGACTTCATTGTGTATGAGTACATATTCATCAAGGTGCATCATAACCTAACCCTTGTGGCTACTAGGGGTTTTACTGAGAATTATACCAATTAAATTTTTTTAGCCCAATAAAAAATACTTAATGTCAGCTAGTTGAACAGATTTAAGACATTACCAAAGCTATTCTAAAGAGCAAATGACAGCTATTGATTGCTGAATACGCATCCTGCACATAATGATGAAACCTCTCCGAGAAGAGGTCTTCTGAAATGTAATACTGCAAAAACTAGAGGGTTTCTGGTGCTGACACACAGAATGACAGGGAGGAGGGGGATGAGGGATACTTTGAAAAAGGTTTTAATTACAAATGTCAAACTCATTGACACGTTAAATTGTCAAAACAAGCCCATTTTCCAATACTTTCCAGTACTTTCTCATTACTCGACACACGTAAACAGCAAAAGCTGAAATCAAAAGATTTTTAAACAAACAGTAGGTTGCAGTACCCAGCTTCCCAGAGATTATGGAGTCTGGGCAGATATCACTAATATATCATATACTTCTCATTCAGATATATAAGCAAGACATACAGAGTCTGCAAAGCTCCTAATTGCTCACTGATAGAATCCATGATCTTTTTCCTGCACATTTTTATTCTTGGCAACATTTCCTCTCCCTCAGGAGATAGTCCAATATCAGCTATATTATACCACATAAATCTCCATTAAAATTAAGGACGGAGTTTCCACCCATCCCCATGTGTATTGTTTTGCATTAAACTCTACTTGCGCTACAGAGAAATAGGATTCATCCTGTGTCTAAAGTGCTTGAGTGGGTCTTGGGAGACTTGGGCTTAAGTGTTGTTTGTGTCACAGACTGTACACAACATTGGGAAAAAATAATTTAAATTTTTTGTTCCCACATAAATAGCAAAATATCATTTGCCTACTGGCCCTGATCCTACAGATAGGTACAGCAAGGACAGAGTTAGGTACGTGACTAACTTTCATTCACATCAAAGCTAGCAGGTTAGCTCCTATCGCTCCAGGGAGACCACAACAAGGTGGGAAAAGTGGGGTACCTATTTCACCGACTGATACTGTGTTTCCGTCTCCAGAAACATGAGAGAGAAATTTATTTCAAAAAACAAAACAAACCCCCAAACAACCCCACCTCCCCAGCTTCATGTAGGGTCACTCAATCTGGTTGCTAGCCCTTAACTTCTCACAACCACGAGCTGTCGCACGCCAGCAGTCCCTGAGGCTGAAGGACCATGATGGACTCCATCACCTCCAGAAGCCACGTGTCATCTGGAAAAGTTCTGCTGAATACCAACAACTGCTCCCATTTTTATAGTCCTCTCCCATGTCTTAACCGCTTTTTTTCTTCAGCACTCGCAGCAGCTGAGCACGGGCCAGTGCTACAACACTTGCACTTTTTTAAACACTCTGCATGTTACAAAATACTTTCACATCATGTTTAATTCCCTCCTGTTGCACTTCTATCCTGTCTTATATATCTGAAGCTCATGGAGGGTTTTCAGATTTTAGCTCTTGGGACTGGCATCTACAGAGTTAATTTTAAAGCTTAAAAAAGTAAAATCACCTCCAGGCAAACCCCTTATGAGCAGTAAGCACTGCCATTCATTTCTAATCCTTGCTTCTCTACACCCACAGGAAATAACTGTGAGAAATATGGGTACTATGAATCATTTATGGTGTTTCCCTTGCATGAAAAATTGCTTTCCTTACCTATACGATCAGGGTGTCCATTTCAGTTTGTCATGCCTTTCAGACAGCAGCAGCAGGTCAAAACACAGGCAATTTTCCACCCATACCCTCACAAGGGCAGAAAGCTGGAGTAGTTTTACCTGAAATACAGTTGTTGCCTTTCTGCTAATTGCCACGCTGCCCACTTCTGAGCTGAATCCTGAGGCAGCTACCTCCAGCCCATCACTTTGAGGAAGCATCATCTCAGGAAAGATAGTTCCTGATACAGTGCTACAGAATAATGCAGGTGCTTGGGCAATAATGGACTGAAAATTTGTGCAGAAAGTTAAAAGTCATTTTAATATAATTCTGGAAACATCATGTTTACATTAATTTAATTTCCATTCAGTTCAGTACTGCGAGTCTGCATCTGTTAACTGATAACTGGTTTTCCAATTACGGCATTCATAACAATAATCACTTTAAAACTAACACAGTCATCCTCCCTTTCCTCCAGACAGAGAGCTTGGAAACCATTCTGAGCAGGTGTGGTGAGAGCAGGGAGAGGACGGTACTGCATGGGACACTGCTCCTGCCCTCCACTTTTGCGCACACAGCCCACCTCCGCTCTGCAACAGCTCTGCCAGCCCCCAGGCTCCTTCGCAAGCAGAAGGGGAGCGTTGGGAAGGTGGAAAAGACTTGCTGCACCACCTAACATCCCTAGGATTACTGGCTATAATTATAACACAAAAAAATCAACCACCCTTTGCCCGACAGGATCCTGTGGGTATATGAAGGTAAGATGCCCAACTGGAGCAAACTGCAACTTCTCACTGCCGATTTTGCTCTCGTAAAATCAGTATAAAAATCTACGGTAAAGTTTCAATAGTGTGTCCATCTTAACCTATGTGCTGCAGAATCATGCAGTCCTGGAAAATAAGAAAAAAAAACCCATGTGATGCAATAGTCTTCTCCATTCTGGAAGTAATGCCTTATGGTTAGCCCAATCTAATGTTAGTGGATAAAACTGGGCATGCTATAGACACATCCCAGTACTGGAATTCTTTAATGCCACTGCTTCCTTCAGTGGCCTGCTCCATAGTCCAGTAAACTGTGGAGCTGAAAGTTTTCAGGTTCATATTGTCTTGTCTCAAACCTCCTTCACAATTTTCAGATATAGATGATAATATTTTATTAAGTTGTAGCCATGACTTTTACTATTTGTCCTTTTTTTTCTTTTTGCTATTTTTATACTTTAGCAACTAACTCCCATCTGAGGTAGAAACATCAGTGTATTACATGCTGTACCACCAGTAACTGAAACATGCTGATGGTTTTTCACACTTTCCATTTTCCCTTGAAATAGATAGGCTGAAATAGCTCATAGATGCTGCTTTTATTGCAGACAATTATTGTCTTTTGTGCAGAAACACATAGAACTAAGTCCCCACAGAACTTAAATCTAAAGCTGGAGTAACTAGTTAACTCTGGGCACTCGCATTTATTCAAAGCTGTCAGATCTTGCACACCGAGTCAAGTCCGTCCAGTATTTCCAGGCATTATTTGTCCCAAGTTTGTGGTATTTTTCAGTTCTTTGTCTGAAACTCCTAGTTTGTAATGACAGAAACTTCCTTTAGCCAATCAAAATCAAATTAAGACCTCTGGTTGGTTTCAGACTTAGTGTCATTGCAATTTTTCATGAGAAAAAAAACCTTGCTGTTAGCTGCTAGAGTAAAAGTCAGCCTCAGAAGGGTAATATATTAGTACTGGGATAACCGTGATAATCAGCAGTTTACTACAGTGCTTCTTTTAAATATTTTCTACCATAGAAAAGATTGCCAAAAGACTCTGGGTTTCTGCTAATGAGTTACTGGTAATATTCTCAACTCAGCATCATCCATAAACTGGACTTCCCTAAAACTGCTAACCTTGAATAGTATTTCATAGCCACTCAGCATAACTACAAGGGAAGAATGGGAAAAAAGGAAAAATAAAAGCAGCATAGATAAAACGATGCCAGAGAAGGGAATATATATACTTAGAAACTAAGATTTTCAAAGGCAGTCAGAAAAATTACACTGCGTCTCATAATTACAGTGGGAATGTCAACTCCACAGTGGCCACTCTGAGAAATTCAGCCATAATTTTTCTGTTAACTCTCTCCACTTGATGCCTCAAAATTATGCCACCTATCAGCACTTTAAAACATTCTTCTCCAACGCGTCGCGACTCACGTCTCACTGCAGGCATTGGTGGACATATTAGCCTCCTCCAGAAGTTTTATTGTCTGACTGACTTAATGAAATGTGGGCTTTTTATTCTAATATCTACAGCAATTCTGTACTTAACTCTGAGTTACCTGCATTTTTCGTATTTATAAACAGCAATTTGCATGTACATTTCACATTGTATTTGCAGATCTCAAAGCACTTTGCAAAGGATATTTTCCCCACTTGCTTGCAAAAGGGAAAGCATGAGCAATCCCATTTACTCATTTGCTAAAATGCAACAATTTTTAGCCCGTCACAATGGTGTGATGTACTCTCATCAGGTAGCATTGTTATCCTAACAATACTAAAGATGGTAATAAAACAGGCAATATCAGCAACCATTTTACATGTCGAAGCAGCAAGAAAAAGGACTCCAACTTGCACTCTAAAGGTGCTGCAAAATCAACAGGCTCACCGTGCAGGGAAGAAGCTCTAGAGCCACTTCAAACTGAAGCAGTAAAGCATGCGAACAGGTTACAAGCTCTGAAGTTAATCTAGTGCTCTACATCATAGTCTTTTATAGCAGAATGCATTAATACCATGCTCCAATAAGCATAGCAATAGATGGAAAGATGTAATAGCATCTCTGGATCCTAAATAACACATAGGAGGCTTCATATAGGGGGGAGCTGTTTTCGACTGCTGTGGATATGTTACCTTTCAGAAGCGCTAAAAATGATTTTCTTCCATCAGCCTTAAAGGAAGAATAAACCAGGCTAAAATGTAGCACGTTTACATTCAATATCCTGGCTTCAATAAAGTTTGGAGTCTTTCAGAAGATGTGGAATGAGTTTAATTTCAGCATCATTTGACTAAATCTTACCCCTAGGTTTGCTTAATTATAGAGACACTGGAAGAGAGATGAGATCATAAATCTCACACAGAGTTGGGAAGCTACGCTAGTTAAAATTCAGCTAATAGAAAAGAGGTGCCTCCTGTGAGATTCAGCATGGATACACCATAGAAACAATAGTAAAAAAGCACAACTGTGTTAATTATGTGCAATACTTACTAGCTTATCTTTTCCAATATATTTACTGTACCACACCCTGAACATTTGTAAGGGCTTTATTATTCATATCTCAAAAACCCAGCACACAATGCCTCCCCGTTTCTCTTCTCACCTAATTTCTAGTGGCTTCAGAAGTAAGATACAGACAGAGGAGAAAAGAGCATTCTTGTCCTTACAGCCAGCCGCAGTCCAGAGGAACTTCGCAAATTCTTCAGCACCTCACTGGGAATTTGTGAGGAACACAATACAAACCAGATGCCCCCTCCTGTCACCCCAGCTCACTACCATATTTTTTATAACTGACTCAGATAAAGATAAAACCTTTTTAATTAAATGGCCTTGGGTTTCAAATAAAGATGAAGTTCACAGGTTTTCTTGAGGCATATCTCTATTCATACCAGCATAGCTGAGAACTGCAAGTTACTCAATAGACCAATCACAAAAACAACAAAAAGCAGAGACAGCACACAGGCGATCAAATGAAGACCCACCGGATCTTAAAACTTCCCCTGCGATTCTGACTATCTATTTAGTCTTTTGCTTTGTATATTTTTAAAAGACAGTGTGACAGGGAGAAAAGGTACAAAATATTCTCCACAGATGGTTTAGCAAAATTGTAAATGGAACTCCAGAATGAGGCTTTTATGTCTGGGTTACTCTGATAAATCAGACTACTGTCAGTCTCAGGTAACGTAAATCACATACTGCAGTTTTGATGTGACAAACGCATTGATCCTTGCTGGTAGTTGTTTTGCATCATTTATTTGAAACGCACACCAAGCCAGGCTTATAAAAAAAATTCTCTTAACCTGAGATAAACTTCTCAATTGGCTTGAGTCAAGTTTTGTTGCAAAATGCAAATCCTGAAACTTTCTTCCAGATTGTTTTTTAATTAACACCTTGCTCAGAGCTAATTCACAGTCTTTAAAATGAGCCAGTGAGACACTTTGATCTCTTTCCTTCTACACCATACTTTTTGGTTGACGGGGAAAAGCTTCCTCTGGTCTTCCTGTTTAAATACTTCTGGTACATGTTAAACAATAGCTTGGTTATATCTTTCCCTCATTATCTAGGGCATAACACAGCACCTCACCTTTTCAAGTACAGTGTACAATTTGTTCCAAACAGCAACTACTCTGACTACATTGCAGTCCTGTTCGAGTGACATGCCTGCGGTGTTCAATGAGTTCAGTCCTGTGTCGTTCTGACATACCTGCTAACAAGGACTTGGAGTGTTTATTCATGTAATCATGCATTTATTGTTATGCTCCAGTCTTTTTTCAGTGCTACCATTAGTTGCTCACACTTAGTCCTGGATGTAACTCCCACCGATCAAAAAGCCAGCATGGCAATCTAACCAAAAGCAACCAGCTTTGCAGACCCCTTCTTACTGAAATGAATACAGCAACTGTCTGCTTCAGCAGCATGAGAAGCAGCTCTGCAGAAACCTAGCTTAGAACAGACTTCTGAAAGCCCAGGAATCACTTTGTAACACTTGGCGTGCAACATGGCATATAGTTAGAGGAGAAGATTCTGTGATTCCAGTATTACTCAATATATTGTGATCAACTGTAGAACCTAAGTCCTGGGTCAGCCTGAACCTTCTGCACAGCTTCTGGTAGTGACTGCTTTAAAGTTGCAACGTATTGACTTCTCACTGAACTTGCCTGGAGTTAGATCTTGCACACATTATACAAAGGCTATGAACGGAGCTTGTGCCTTTGAGAGTTATACAAGCTTATCCTTCCAACAGTTTTGTATGTAAGATGGTGATCTTAGCATCTACAGCTCTCTCGGGGAGACAGAGGCTGCTGCAGAATCCCCTGACTTACTGCACATAATGCATATGGGTTAGGACATCTCCATGCAGGGCAGATGTAACCATAAAGGTGGCAGAAGCTCAATTCTGTAGCACATTTTAAGGTCAAGTTTTATATGTTTTATTTTATATATATATATATCATCCAGATATAATCTTGAGAATTGTCTGTCTTCCATTATTGTGTTACAGAGAAGAGACCACAAATCACAGCAGTATGCAATTCCACCTCACGTGTCTAACCTGTTTTGTTCATACTTTTCATTCAAACTTTTGAAAAGAGCTACATTTGTCTTTCTCACTTTCATTCACCTGTGAAACTCTTTCCAGACTGCTAGATACAAGGGAGAGAGTGCGATTAACTTTAACCAAATAGCCTCTTCTATTCTTGCAAATTATTCCTATGGAGAATATTTACATATGCTGACTCTAACAGACCAATACCTGTAATGCTACTGTACCAAATCAAAACGTTACAATCCACTCAAAACAGCACTTTTATCTGGCAGTTTGGTTTTATGCTTTTATTCTTTGGAGTACCATACACCTGATATTTTGTATGAATAAAAAAAAATCTTTCAAATAAACCAAACTAAGAAAGAGATAATTTTTCCAGTAATTTTTTGGGTTTATTATGGAAAGGATATGTTGGAAGTACAGCTAAGTAGCCTAAAATCTTGATTCTGTTCTTTGAGACACAAGATAGCAGAACAATTGACATTTTCTAGTGATTATACACAGGGTAATCCACAGAGAGAAAAAGAAGAGTAAAGAGATGGAAAACTGAACTGAGTGTTTCACTAATGCTGCTGTTGTCTGAATGTTAATCAATAAAGCAATAAATAAGCTGCCAAGTTAGGCATATCTTAGCTGTGGATTTTGGCCATAATTCTCTAGAGCACATTTAGGGAGAGAAAGAGGTTGATTTCTATTGAATTTGTATTCAAATTTAAGCTTTAGAAACAAAATACAGATCTTCTTTTAACACTAAAGGAGTCCTTTCTTTCCACTTCAAGAAAAGAATAAAAATGTCTTTCTGCTACATTGTTCAGAAAGCTAAACTTCTCTAAGAGCTTATATACAAGTCTTTCAATTTTTTCCTGTGAATGACTGAACAAGATGCATGTAGAAAAAGCATAGCATCAACAATTATGAATTATATACTTCGAAAAGAACTGAACTTCTAAATATACCAAATAAGATGGGTACATAGCCTTAAGATGTCTACTACAAATGTCTTCCACCCTTGCAAGTTTTCAAGACTTTGGTATACAAAACCATGGCTGATCTGATAGTCCTTCTTTGTGTAGGAGGTTAGATACCTCTAGAGGTCCCTTACAATCAACACTTATCTGGTTCTGTATGTGTCTTAAAGTAAAACAAAACAAAAAATACTTTTACTTCTTTCATTATTCTATTTCATCAATATGGTTTAAAAAAAAAAAATGAGGAGGAAAGAAAAAAGTGTAACTTTTTCCAAAGGGAACGTTTTGTGAAAACAATCAGTTGAGAAATAACGGTCAGAAGACTCATCCAAGTAGAAAATAAACAATAATAATTAAAAAAAAAAAAAAAAAGACACACGAGAAACCTGTTCCAATCAAAACCAAACAAAAAAGCTGAAAACTAGAAACGTATTTAAGATACTAAAATAAGCTAAACATTACATCATGGAAGCAAAAGTAAGGACAGTCTGTACTATACGAAGAGGACAGCAAAGCCCCTTCAGAAATACAGCTCTGCGCTGGAGCAGAAAATGAACTGTGATAATCCAAGAGCCAATCAATTAAGTAATTGGAATTAAAATGAAAGGAAAATTCTTTAGAAATTAGAGCAACCTGCCTCAGTTGTTTTGTCCTGAACTGATTTATTAATAGATATCTACTATTTTTCTATATTGTTGAAACATGGAGGCCCATTGACCATACTGTGAGATTATCTACAATTCTTCCATGATCTTCCAACATTAATCTTTAAACCTAAAATTAGTTCAGAGAGCAGACCTTTCTAAACATTTTCATCTCCTTTCTGAAACATGCTCTCCAGATGGGTGGTTGCTCTCCAAGCTATGTCCACACCTCCAGTCTATCTCTGTAGAAAGAGTTTTGTAAGAGAAGTGGTAGACATTACACTATGTATCTTTTTCTACTTGAAGCAGAAGCGGTATACAAACTGAATAGGAGTGTCTTAGTTTTCCCAAGGGGAACCTGCAGGGACCAGCCTGCTTTATTTAATTTTAAAAGAATTACAGAGCCAGATCACAATTCATTCCAAAGTATGTTTTCTGAATTGGCATTTTCCCCAAGGGAGGGAACCTCATGACAAAGCAAACAGAACTCACTTTTTAGTGAAAACTGGCTGCCCCTCAGTTTAAAAAAATGCCATTTTTCATTGATAATAACTCCTGAAGGTTGCAGTTACTGGTGTACTTTATTTCTTCTCATTGTTGATTATGTTTATGACCTTTGCAAAAAAAACTTTCACCATGTAAGCCCAAACTCAACTTTCTGTATATATACACATGTTATATGGAGTATCTTCACATGACACAGCAGTCACAGTCTGAGCAAGGGAACACAACACTTCTCAGATTCTGGTATGCTGAACCTCACTACCGGACCATTGACAGCTTTCCTGATGTTTAGCAGAACTAGTGCTCTTCCTAGCACAATATGTGGTTAAAGACCATTTTAGGATTCTGCCAGAACATAAACATGCTACAAGTCAGCTAGTTTCTATGGAAACCACACTCAGTAAGACAGACACAGTAGGTCACTGCTTCAACACAAGATAAACAAACTGGGAACAGCTAATGTGTGAAACCTCCAATTATTTTCCCCTCTAAACAAGAGTGCTATTTGCCCTCACTGATAACTGGTTAAAAAGTAGCACATGCAGAAAGCGTAGACTGAACACTACAATAATTTTTACTAATTTGGGAAGCACATTTTTGGCATTTTAATTTTGTAAGGTGGTGAGCCAACACATGATTCCTTCGAAGGTCTCAAGTTTGATTCCTTAAACAGGGAGATATTCAAAATTATCAGTTATCTCTAAAGCCAAAAATCTTCATTTGAAGACTGTCCCTATTAATCCATCACAGTTTAGTCTCTATCCATTTTAATGCATCACAAGGAAGATTTTGTAAGACAACAATCAGTGGCGTCATAAAAATAAAAGCTGGATTGTCAAAGAAACTTAGACAATACTTGGATACCCAAATCTCTTAGGAGCATATGTACATTTCAGTCTTAAGCTTTTAAAGGAGATAACATGCCAAAATGATTGCATTACTTTGTTTAGTCATACCAATTCAAAAAACAAAACCCCAAAACATTTCTACCTCCTGATCTGAAACAAGTAGAAAATTAAATCCAAACTAAAATTGATAACAGCAGCAGTTTCTCTGCAGTATATCCTCACCAGCAAATACCCTAAGCATTTACCATGAACATTCATCCCAGTAAAAGAAGAGCACCCCAAGATACATGGAAATGGGCACAAAAGGGTTACAAAAGGCAATACCAAAGATTTTTTCACATTCAAATAGTCATATTTTTCTACTGTTCCTGAAGTTTTATAAATAACACAAGAGCTAGCTAGCATAGCAAGAGACCTAATTATAAACAAGTTATAATTAAGTACCATCTCTAAATTATATAACATATCAATATAAGTGTATTCATTATGTAAATGGTTATTTTATTGCTCATTTAAAATACATCATGAAAATGCAGATAGTAGGTGGACAGCATGCTAAATAAGAGCACAAATGAAGGAAACACATCTTGGCAGAGACAGAAGATGTAGGTGTGAAAGAACAAGAGCAACACTTAGTTGTCTCTTCGATAACAGACAAGAATGTATGCTCATCAGCTGGTCTCATGCATCATATCTAAGTTTGAAGATTTCAGTCATCAGAGACATGCACCATATTTGCTTTGAATTTCAGGAGCCTCTCTCCTTTCCCTCTCGAGAGGGCATGAGAAGAATGAGGAAGACACATACGCATCCAAACTCCTGCTGTTTTCTCTACCAGAATCTCAGTCCAAAATAAATCCAAGAACTCCCCCTATACATGAAGCTGACCAGCACTAAGGATTGAACAAGGTACTGGAAGAGCTTAAAAAACAATCTGCAACTACTTGAGCTCCTAAGGAGCCAGCCGGAGAATAAAGAACTCATGCTTTCTGTGGACCAGGCCAGGGGAATACTTACAGGCGTGTGCTACCCAGGTAAATTTCTGAACTCTGCAAGATTAAATAATAATAATTCATCACCCCACACCAGATCTGATTCACCTGATTCACTCCAGGTGAACTATATTCGTAATTATTTCAAACAACCCAGCATGTATCTTTATTAAACATATTTACAGGTCCTAAGTGCAGAGCTCAGCTGGAGCAGCTAACAAACACCATGTCAGTTCAGATAAATCTCCATGAAAATCAGTAATGACTCTATGTGGCACCTACTGAGTACTCATACTCAATTTTGACAAGAACTCTATTTATTTTGCCAGAACATGAAGGAACATGATTTGGCACCTCCCAAAGAAACTTTTCTTTCTCCCTCTCTGTATTTAATATTGCAATTATTTTACAACCCCTGGTTCCAGCTACTGAAGTTGTCAGCTTGTAGACACTTAATGACAACATTTAGCTCTTGAGATTTTATGTAAGAAAAACATGGGTCAGTGCTTTTAAAAACAGTTCCTCATTTTGAGCATCTTTCTTGTGAAACTGGAAGTGTAAAAATTAGTAGCTCTTAGCATGAAAAACAAATATTTAAATATCCTTTAAAAAGAAACATTCTGCCAAACATTTACTCAAATCTAGTCAGAGTCCTACAGAAAGCTTCAAGCCAATTCCCGGCTCACTCCCTTCCTCCAGCTTCTCTCCAAGCTCCTTTTTTCCCCCAAGAGGTTCAGCATACCCTTTGCTTCCTTTTACCTTAGACATCTCCTGTTTCATTTCTTAATTATAAGAATGATACTGCTCATCATTTAGCAGGATTCATAAGTCATAATTAATATCATTACAGCACTGGTATATGCCGACTGCTATCTTACCCACTTCATGATTTACAGCTTGCTAGTTGTTCAGCATATTTGCTTCTAAAGTAAGAGGAAAAAAAATCCCCTTACCATACCTTTCAGTTTACCAAACTCCTGCCTGCTACCTCCACATCTCCTTTTATACTAAGCAATTCTTTGAAAACAGGCTCACTAGGGGAAATCCCAGTTTGCAGATACCAATCAGACTTGGCTGAAGCAACAGGTAGAGAATGTCATTTCATTAATTAGGCTGCCTTACAGCTGGTTTGGCACATTGTCCTATTATAATTATTAACACTTAATTAAGCTAAAACCCAAGAAACTCCACAGCTTCATTGACATTCACAGTAAAAACCTAACCAAAACACCACCGCCCCCAAGACAACATTATCAGCAACCAAAAAATCTTTTAGACTAAAATTATATGCATTTCAGCATCAATTTGCAAAAGAATTAAAGGTGAATTTCCAGGCTTACTTTTTTCAAGCTGTGCCAGCAACTGCTAATACTTAAAGTTTGCATGGTTTTATTTACCTCATTACTACCTTTGGACTGAAAGCCCATTCTGAAATTCAGAAAAACTTCAAATTTCACTAGTGTATCATTTGTTTTAATAAATTAAAGCTTTGTCAAGTTAGGGAGAGACAGATGCCCAGCTTGCAAGCATTTAAGCTTGCAGAGCTGTTCCCTCATTTATGGCCTGCTTTTGCAGACACTTCACTATGTGCTTAAATATGCATTTTGAGTAGTCCCATTACCTTAAATGGGATTGATTCCAGCGTATAAAAGTGGGCCAGAATGTAAGGCTGTGCTGCAGTTGGATATTAAGTAGTCTTATTTACTTTAATGAGTAAGATGTACATATTCTTAAGGGCTTTTTTCCTCTTTCGAGACAGGAATGAGGTTACTTTCTTCAGGCGTCACATTTGTAGACTGAAAACCTTGATTTATTTTCCAGGCAATTCTTCCTTCAGTAGAGTTTTATCCCGAAATATGTTCAGACTTTGAATTTTACAAAAAGCCAACTCAATTTTGTCATTTTGAGATGCTAACTTGTTTTTGTTCAAATGACTGCCACTTTCTGCTCCAAGTCAGGATGTGAGCAAGTTAATAATCCTCTTTTATCCTGCCACCTCTCTAACCCAGGACCAAGGAACTCCAGTGATGCCTTCCTCAGAAATACCAGAATAAGCACTGCAATGCTACAGAGGCAGTGTAGAAAATGCAGAGTTATTATTTTCTGGAGCCTTTGCTCTGAGCTTCACAAATGATTGCTCTAATAAATTCATCTGGGCTTTAGCTTGTTCAGTCGTGCAGCAGAGGAGAAGCCAGAAAGCTAACTTTGTCTCTGCCCCAGCTAGCGGCCGTATCAGTGGTCAGGTCAACCAGCTCCATCCTGCACGTGGGTTGGGGGAGCAGGACCAGCTGTGAGCAAGCCCAGTTCTGGAAATCTTGTACCCAATGCATGACATCCATCAGGTCTGTGCCTGCATAAAGAAGGTAATTAATCTTTTGTCAAAAGCTATTTAGTTTTGCTGTCTTGGGGCATACACAATATGATAGCTATTCACGAAAATCTGAGCTATCTTTTCCAAGGCAGAATCTGGAATCTACTGTTAAATGAATAAAATTACTCAGTGTCCTTTGTGAGTGTGAGCTGCTGTTGAAGTGCTATGATTTGTTCAAAGTATACTTAAGAATATGGCTTCTGGACTCTAATTAGCCACGCACAGCAGTCTAAATCTCTGAGACCACATTTGTCCAATGGTCAAAATTCCATTATAACTAGCCTCTAATTTACATGAATGCAAACTGTGTTTCCACAAAGCCTTCTTGGCACGTCCACCACAAAATTTAAAAATAACCCATTCATTAGCAATTACTAAGTGTCGGTACACAGTCTTTTCATAGGTATTTGTGCTGCAGAGGTCTGACCAAAAGGATTAGAGCTATTGACTAAAATGAGGGGAAAAAACTGCAGCAACTTGCATCATGCATTATACATAGCATGAGAAATCCCAGTGGCACCCAGACATTGGAGGCAAAATTTCCTCCTCAGATCCTCATGGTAATAGCTGAGTTGGGTATTCTGCACACAGAGGGAGAGCAGATTCCCCCAAAGTCAGGCTGACATCAAGGTACAGTCACTGAATATCGCCATTCAGTATAATCCCAGGAGGAGGAATTTGCACTGAATTTCTAACACTTTAATGCACATGTGTGAATTTAAAGGGAAGGTGATGCAAAAGCAAGAGTAATATGCGCTTCTAGAATTTTAAGGGTAGAAATAAACCTATGTGTGAGGGTCTGGAGGTGACACTTCAGCCAAAGAAAGAAAATTCAGCCCCCAGTTATTAAGTTTAAGGTGGCAGTTTCAATACTGTGGAGTCAGGTCATTTTATACCTCAATATAAAACAACTGTCATAAAACTACAAGCAGCATTACATCATCTTTAACCTCCATCATCTGAAGTCATATTAACATGCTAAAGTCAACTGCGAATAGTGAGGGAAAGAACTTAATATATCACAGAATGGGATTTTGATCAGTGAATGTAAAAACATCTCCACAGTTGCACAGTGTGAAAACGTTGCTAACGAAATTTGCTGTGCCTAATTCTTTTTTTACACCTTTTGTCATACTGACTTTATTAAGTGTGAACTGGGAAATCCTCCCAACACACGCAGAAGGACATTTCCTCGTTTACTGGGTGAATTCTAAACTGATGACGTTTCAAGGAAGAAGCAGCAATTCAAAAATTCAACAGCTCACAGACTGAACAGGCAAAATATTCACCCCACTATAGTTGATTGGAGCTTAAAGTGATAGCTTGAAGCAGTATGATCTGAAGATTTTGTCCAGTATTTATCCAAAAGATTCAGGTTTATGTTCCTTCCTGTTTCCCTCAGAAAACTCTGGCAGATCAGTCTTGTGGCATTTCTTTTTTTTCTTTTCAGTTGTTGCTAAAGATGCAACATTATTACTTGTCTGATATTTATTTAAGAGGCAAACTCTAGAGCCTAAATCATAGCAGTAAGTTATGTAGCAAAATATAGCTAGGGTTTTTTGTGTTTGGTTTTTTTTGGTTTGGTTTGGTTTGGTTTGTTTTTAACATTTTTTACTCAGGATTCTTTTCTCCTAGCATTTCACACCAGGACTGTCAGCTAAATTATCAATTAACTAAGGGAACCCCTCCCTTCTCTACAACTCTTCTCATTAGTGAGAAGAAAAGGAGGATAACAAAGAAACCTTAACTGATTTATCTGCATATTTCTCCATATAGTCAAGATTCAGTCATAAGAAAATACAGTAGAATCAGTCATGTCATGCACACCAGTAAAATGACACTACTTACAGAGCTCGTAAAAGGCCTCCATTGTTCCTAATTTTAAATGAGGTTGCAGAAACATTATTAAACACAGTGATTTAAGTGGTTAAAATTGGTCCTTGCCACGTAGAGTCCACTCATATCCCTCTGTCCTGGTTTTGGCTAGGATAGAATCAATTGTCTTCCTAGTAGCTGGCACAGTGCTATGTTTTGGATTTAAGATGAGAATAATGTTGATAACATACTAATGTTTTAGTTGTTGCTAAGTAGTGCTTATCCTCAATTAAGGATTTTTCAGTTTCCCATGCTCTGCCAGCAAGCAAGTGCACAAGAAGCTGGGAGGGAGCATGGCCAGGAGAGCTGACCCGAACTAGCCAAAGGGCTATTCCATACCATAGAAGGTCATGCCCAGTATATAAACTGGGGGGAGTTGGCTGGGAGGGGTGGATCGCTGCTCGGGGACTGGCTGAGCATCGGTCAGCAGCTGGTGAGCAATTACATTGTGCATCCCTTGTCTTTCTTGGGTTATATTTCACCCTCTTTCTGTTATCTTCCTTGTCATCACTACTATTTTCATTATTATATTTTATTATTTCAATTATTAAACAGTTCTTACCTCAACCCACGAGTTTTACTTGTTTTCGATTCTCTCTCATGTCCCACCAGGTGGGAAGAGGGAGCGAGCAGCTACGTAGTGCTAGTTGCTGGCTGGGGTTAAACCATGACACCCTCTCCCTCAACACCTCCCCACTTGGACAAGTAGGGATGCTGGCTCTGACAAGACTTTTCTCAGGAGCTGCTGAGGGCATTTACTGAGGGATCGTTTTGTCCCCAGGCACTCAGATCAGTCCCTGGGGACTCTTCCACCTTCTGGAATTATAAATTCTTCCTTTTACTTTTAGCCCTAAAGGTCTACCTATGACTGTGCTTAAGGAGACCTAGAGGGAAGGCAGCTCACAAAAAGCAAGGAAAAGCAGGCTGCCTTATTACCCTTATTAAAGTGAGGATGCTTTCTAAAGTGGGAGGACAGAGGGAGGAGAAAAGCTCAGATGAAGGAAGGAATGGGGGAAGTAGGGAACTCCACATCACACTGGGAGAAGGGTGAGGGAACACTCTAGACTGGGAATTTCATGGGAATTGCAGGGATCCAAGCATCCTATGCAAACACAGAGTATGTTGTAACAATGCTGGGATTTCACGTAAGTTATAGGTGCTTCAGAGGAGAAACTGGATCCTAAGTTAATAATAGTCCAAAACAATACATGAATAAAAATATCTTAATAGTGAGTACCTTTCATATTTCCACAGACACACTCGGGTAAAAAGCTAGGGTAAGGGCATCCACACCACGGACAAGGGATTCTGTTTATCCTTGGGCATACTTAACTCTTCAAATTTTCAGAACTTTAAAAAAGTCCCTTTAACTCTCTTTAGGTGGCTGTATATCCTAGCGTCAACAGTTATTAGTAAGACTTTAAAATTGTTCACCTCCAGAGGCTATGTAAAACACTGCAGGTGTACTTCAGTAATTCATTAAATTTAATCGGTCTAGTACTACTATCATTAGCAAGGTAATATATGCATAAACAAAAAGGTAATCAACATTAAATATTTAGAAAAAAATATTATTAAGACAAATTCCAATAGATGCTAGGTTTTAAAACACTAAACATATATATTTTGCATTATTAAAAAAACCTCTGGATCCATTAAGCAAGTGGAAGATGAGAAAGCCTGTGTGCCAAACCAACCCAAGCTTCTCCAGCTTGCAGTCTACTGCAGAATTATGGCCTAAATACTGTTTCATAAAAATTATACCCTGGTCACCAGGTTTTCAAAATAAAGCTGCAATTAAAATTGGACGGGCTCTAATTCTGCTATCACATATCTGATTTTCTTCAGCACATTCAATTCGGTTTCAGTGTGTGCATAGCATAAAGATGCTCTACAGCACAAGCCCAACGCATCCAGAGCATGTCAGCCTCAAAACACATGCACTTGCAACTTCCCTGCCTTATTTTTTGTGGGATTTCTTAACTGGAAATATATTTGTTAGTTTTAGCAGGAATCTGCGCAGTGGAGCGGGCATATGTGTTTCTACAGATGTTTAATATTGCAGCACGTTCTGGTAGCTCACTGAAAAAAAACCCCAAACTTCACAGCTTTTATGAAGTGGAGGTTGACTAGTAGCTACACATCTAGTGTCACTAGTGAAGCAATATTAATCAATGCTGTCTCAAAATTCAATTCAGTTACCTCAGTACTGAGAATTTGCCTTGAACATTTGTAGTGTTGGCGTCTCTTATGCCAAAACCAAGCACTGCAAGCACCTTTTCAACATAGAATTTAGGAACTCAGGAACAATTCCTTGCTAAGCTCTTTATAAAATTTATTATTAAATAATAATTTTTCTCTTTTATAGTTTTCCATCTATAAAATGGAGACATGCACTCTTCGCAATTCCCAACATTGATAGAAGACTACATGAACACATTCACCCCATTAGGTGTAAACAAGTGAGAGACAACTATTTCCTAGGGCATAAAGATTCTCATGTCTTTTTACAGATACTGCATGGGTTTTTCACTTTTGGTTTCCTCATATTCATTTTTAGCTGCTTCGTGATCTTTAAGCAATGAAAGCAGGCTGTTGCTACAGATCCATTATTTAGCTCATTCACGTAACAAATGCTAGACAGTCCTTCTTTTTTCCCTTTTTTTTGGGGGGGTGGGGGGGGAGACCTTGGTATTTTTACATAGGGTACTTCTAATGCCCCATGAATTTGAAGGAAGGATGACTGGTTTGTACTGTTTTGAGTTTTGTAAGCGCTGATGGTAAACTGCACTCCAGCATTACAGTTTTGCAGGACTAGCTATGTCATGCCTAGTTTAACATCAGACAGATAAGTGTTATTAAATGAGCCCCTAAATGTAATAGAATTATAGTGGGAAAACGTAGTAGTAAAGTAAATTATCGCTATGTGATCACATAATGTGGAAATAGGCTTTTTCCACTTTCTAGTACCTTCAGACACACGGTTTATCTCTGGAATTTTAAAGACTTGCTGAATGCTGCTGCTGCACACTTTGCAACTAAATGTATTTTAATCATTTTAACTTTTTTTTTTTTTTTTTTTTACTAATAAACATGGAGAGTTTAACACCTTGTTTGCTTAGCAAAACTAGTCAAAAATTTGTGTTAGTTCGTTTTATTTGTAGTTTTTTCTCTTGGAAACAGCAGTGGGCTACACCTAATTAGCTTTTTGATTTGGACAGCGACAAACTGATGAAATCAAACAAAATCCATCTTAAAGTAAATATTAGTAAACCACATTTATGGCTGAACAATTATTCACATATTTTCTTATTTTCTCAAGTCCAACTTTCATAATGAAATAGATACTTTTTAGCAATACTTAAAAAAAAAAAAGTAATCTAGAAGATGATGCAATGCCACAGCTATTTCAGGGTTGGTTGGTTTTTAGGCCCTCGGTGAGGAGCATGGTGTTATGTCACAGCCAGACTTATTTCTGCCCACGGAAAGTTTAGAATTTACATCTATGTCTTCAAACACCACTCACTAACTTTAGATTAATAAAAATACATTGTTAAACTTCAGATTAATAAAAATAGGCTGTTAAACTCCATTTTCCCCTTGCTTCCCAGGATGGGTCTAAACATACATTGAAAAAGTAATATATTGTATCCTCTACGTAATGTTTGTGATTTGTTCTTACCTAAGAAACACTGCAGAGTAAATATGACTTGTATGTTTACCTCAAACATTCACCTAGCTGACAACAGGTCTAGGGGAAACTCAGCAATAGCTTAAAATAGTTACATTAAACATAGCCTTAAATGACACCTGCACTTTAAGCTTTTCTTTAAACAAAAATTTCATTTCCACAGGAAAAAATAAGAGAAAGTCTTTTTTTTTAAAATGCAAGCACTTGACAAGCAGTTACATTTTAGTGAGATATATGCAATAAAATTATGCTTTTGTATTCCTTAAAATTTTTAGAAAGACAACAGGTTTGATATTCTCTAGCTTTATTTCCTGAGAAGAACTTGGTATAGAAAAGCACATTACTAAATGTTATTTACAGTTCTCCTTTTTCCTAGATTGCAATACTAGCAGCCTGCTATTTTTCACGCAAAAAGAAAAAAGACAAAGCCCTGCCCAAAGAATACACAATTAATACTCTGGATAACCAGTGACAGTATCATTTAACTTATTCCACAAGTTTCAAAGAAGAAAAAAGACTTCTAAAAGCATTTATAGTGCTTCCTCAATTGGAAATTGCTTCTTTAGTAAATGTGTTAAAGCAAAAAGTGCTTTTCTTCTATAACTCTGCATCAGGCAAAAATCACTTCATGACACAAAATATTTCAAGGAGGAAAGACCATCACAAAACCCTGTAAATAACAATCTTTCCTAACTCTAAATTAAACTCTTGCTAATATTTATTGCACACGCTTATCATCATACATTACAGAAACGTAAGAGAGGACTGTAAAAGAGAGTCAGGTAATATTGCAGATAGTAATTGGAAAAGAAATGCAGTCACGCAAAATTATGAACATGTATTTCTATAGATATATTTAGGCCCACACAGGTCTTTTGGATACAGGTAACCAAAGCCATGCCACCGTAATTCGTAACAGGTGAGAAGGAAGAATATAACCTTCAGTTTATTTTTTACCTACTGCTCATAGAAAACTTAATGGGCTGAATGCTTGCTAGAATGTTAACAGATGCAATGTATCATGGGATGAGATGGGGAGAAGAATTGCCTTATTAACATCTAACATTCATGAATCTGAAGTGTTTGAACATGAACTGTGGTAGCACAGTTTTGTTTTAAATCCAGAATATTAATCCTGGCTCCAACATTGACTCGGCATATGGATTAAGACAAGACATTTTATTCTCTATCCTTCTATTTTGTAGGA
Organism: Haliaeetus leucocephalus; assembly: GCF_000737465.1. NCBI lineage: Eukaryota > Metazoa > Chordata > Aves > Accipitriformes > Accipitridae > Haliaeetus > Haliaeetus leucocephalus. The sequence continues at coordinate 5,549,501 of NW_010973082.1, forward strand.
TTCTAATGCTCACCTTCGGTCAGTCCTTCTTTGCAGAATTAATTGCATTTTTCCCTGAAAGAAACACCTTTCAGTGTATTTGTCTTCTTTTTTAAAGCTGATATACTCTTCATTTTTTCTCTACTCTTTATCTCGTCTCCACTACAACAGAACGTCAGTTAATCAGGATGACTTTTGTTTGAATTTAGCAATTCCCTAAATGGGGTATAGTTATTAGCTGAGATTACATCTACACAAATACCAAGGTATTTGAACTGTTCTGTCATTTACAACTTCAATCCCTGGTGTCTTGCTAGGATATTCCAATTTCAGTTTGAAAGTACAAGCCATACTAAATCCCACTCCTACAATTTATACATACGTCCTCCCAATTTCATGAAGTACACCATTATTTTAGGATTTAATCCCTTATTACTCGTCCAGAAATCTGCTAATTTAGTACTAAGCAATTCATACTTTTGTTTCCTTTGTTTGCTTACAGTTTTCTTTGTATTAATTTTTTCATTATTCCATTATTATTTTCAGATATTACCTACTACCTGTATAGTCTTTATTGCATCACCAGTAACACTTACATGCTAACACCTACTTCTGTTTGAAAGATCATCAGATGTAACCCTTATTTTTTCAATTCCCTCTTCTTTAACAGAGGTCTCTACTCCGACCCTGTTGCAAACGATGATGTTTTTTGGCCTTTGATAAGGCTAAAATAAAGTGAGAGCTTAACAAAGTGTTGCAGGATCAAATCCCCAGTGGAGCTAGACTCTCTTGTTGCTGAATTACTCTTGGATGGAACCTCAGCAGCAGCAGACCCGGCCAGCAGGACAGCTGAAGAGATGCTGTTGTTTCCCACTCATTTAGACATCACCTGGTCATGATTCCTCTTTAGCCCCAAGACAATTTGCATGTAGAGCCTGGACAATGTACATGAGGCCACCCTGATGTACAAGGACAGCGATGATTACTGGCAACTTTTTTCCTCGTAACTCAGAGATCATGGTTCTGCTTCTAGCCTAATTACGTTCGTATAGACTACAATTAGTTTTTCCTGTCTACCAATTAGCCTGGAGGATTTGCTGAATATATTTTGATACTCAGCCACCAGGTACTTGCAGAAAATGCTAATTATGAGCTATGAATTCATTTGTAATACAGTGTAATCTAAATAAAGAATGAATACTTAGCCATTTATTCATGTGATAACATCAACTAGACAAAGTCATTCTTGTAAAAATCAATGGAGTCTTACTTCCTGGCAGTGACCTGGATAAAAAAACCCCAACAAACCACCAAACATACAGACTACATTTATAAATAACGTAACTCATTTTTTCTCTTTTTAATTCAGAAAACATGTATTATCTCATCTAAATTGTGTGGCCTGATATTTCTTGTTCCAAATTTTATTAGTGCTATAAATGGTTACTGTAGTATTTTTTTTCAACTTTTGGTGCCATTGTTTGCTATCTATATGGAAAGAACATGAGTATAATGGAAAAAACTTCCTATAAGCTCCCTAAGGCAGTGAGATTCTGAGGGGAGTAGGAAAGTCCTTCAATTCAAGTAAAAGTTTTGGACCTTTGCCTAAAGATAACCAGAAGACCAAAATAACTACTGATTTATCAATAGGTGCAGTTAATGTTCCTTAACATCTTCCCATTAAAAAACTAAGTTTCTAAATAGTTTTCTCTTTAAATTACAGCAAAATGTTTCTTCTAACAAATATAGTTTTCTTTTTAACTTGCAGGAAAAAGTTGCTTTTAATAAATATTTTTACCTTGTCACACGAGAGTTCAAATATTTTTTCCAATGCTATTTCAGTGTCTAGATTATCAAACAAACCATAAAAAGATTCTCAAATTACTGAAAAGAAAAAAAAAAAAAATCTTCTTCTTAAGTGCAAAAATTCCTGAAGGAAAGTACATGTTTTTCACTTCCAAGTTAAAAAAAAACCCCAAAGTTCTCGAGAAAACACATGCTTTCCATCCAGCTCCATTTCCCTTAAAGACATTTAGGGTGGGAGTCTTCTGATGCCAGTGTGCATCTGCCCTGAGCTCGCTCTCTAGGCTCCCTTTAACAGTGAAGAAGAAGTGGTACTTCTAAGGCACAAAGCACCCTGTCCTAAAGCAGACATCTGAGATAGACCAGATTGACTAGATTGTCTACCACAATGTTAGATTAAATCCATTCTTCAGACCAATTCTTCCGAGTTCCCAAATTCTCACGCTTAGACAGCATCCATGAGAAGGATCGCCACATACTCAATTGCATAGAAGCCAATACTGACATCTGTCCTGCATTTCTTCACAGCGATCCTTACTAAAATGAGAGGTTACAACAGCAATGGCATCTTTCATCCCAAGAAATAATACAGTGACAACAGCTCAGATGGCTTAACAGTGATATAAACTGAGGACCATGCCTACAGTAGGAATGTATTTAGTCCCACAGACTTTATTTGGACAGTCTTAACAGTTCATTGATTTACTAATGTCAAGTGGGCTTGTTTTACCAAGGAAAAGAAGGTGAGTTTAGCAAGCACTTCATCGGTTTAACAGAATCCCACAGTATTTAGTGCAGAAAACCACCACGGTGTTTACACTGTTCAGCTCCCTATTTTTCTCCATTCCATAGACAGCGTTTTTTCAAAATATCCCAGTTAACACACTTGTCAAATGACTCATTTTCCTAGACTCACCATGGCCATACACTTCCACTTTCAGAAGCTAGCTCAAATAACATGAAAGTTGGCTTCCTAGACACCCCAAGTCAATCAACAAGCTCCAATGGTCTGCTGATTCCACTAGTCTTTTCCTGACGTTTTTACAGCAAAACAAAAAATATCTTGAAAAAATCGTTGGTGAACATGAAACCTTTACTAGGTTTAGTCTAGCACATCTTTCGTGTTAGGAAAAAGAAAATACTTTTTATGTAGTGCTGCTTTTTAAAATTACAGCACAAAATTATCACGGGCAGTCAACATTACCCATGCCCTTCTTCCTTAGTTAAAAGGAAAGAAGATATAAAGGTACATGATACTGTACCTGATTTATGAATGATTTGGTTTATTGCATCACATTTAAGAAATAATCTCATGATTTTGTAGTATACAGCAATCGACAGCTGGTGAGTTTGATTAAATATTGAAGCTGAGGCATTTAATCAATCCTGATAGCCATTTATGGGAGGCACATTGAAGCTGAGGCATTTAATCAATCCTGATAGCCACTTATGGCAAGCACTATATACCACAAAGTAATAAAGATTATGGCTATTATACAAAAACTATACCACAAAAAAGAGAAAATGAAAAAATATCTTCCACTATCTCAGAAGATGGGTGCTGTTAATGTTCTTTGGATTCTCCAAAGAGGTGATCAGCATATGTAGTACTTTACTGAGAATGAAAGTCTGTCCTTGACATCAATGCACTTTGGATGGAGATAAAGTGATGATGGGAATAATCTCCACAACAGCCAATTTAGTCATTTTGGAAGTAAAATGCTATAGAGAGATCAGAGCTACCAGCAGAGAGCAGTGAGAGGATGGAAAGTTATCTCCTTCCAAAGAACTAACAAGATCCTTAGAGATCCTGTGGCTGGCAGAGCCATCCATCCAGGTATTCCTGCATTGCGTCTGACCACTAGTCAGGAACTGCATTCCCAAGGGGTTGACTCTTCACTGCCTTCCAGCGTGACAGAGATTTACATCTGACAGTATGGGACTGGAAAGAAAGATTAAAATTCTCTGTCTGCTGCATAGACTTTTGTACACGAGCTTCATGCGCCCCCCCCCAAAAAAAAACCCCCAACCCCAAAGCCAAAAACGACCAAAAAAAACCCCCATCAGAGAAAATTATCTCTCTTCCCTGCAGAAATCACTCCTCAAGAGAACAAACATTCAGTAGGTTTTGGAATTTTAATCCTATTGAGAATATATATGAGTTTTTATCAAGTGTTTCATTACAAGTAAAAGCTTTCCAGCTGCTTCTGCAGAGCAAAAGATGCAATGAATAAGTTTTACAAAATTTTCGGTGCATAAAGCAAAATCAAAAAGCCAATCAAATTAAATAAACTTATAATCAAACATCAATATTGTGGGCAGCTCTGACTTCCAAAATATTGAGCCCCTTGATTTTTTATAGTCTGTATTTTGAAAGAAAACCTCCATTTGATGAAGGCACCATTGATACTTATGCATGTCTTTCCATAGCCTTTTGGTCAAGGGTGGACAGATCTTCATGGGCAGAATTATTAGTGCTAAACCACTAAGAATACTAGTTGTATGCTTTTGGGTCATGTAGTTTTATTTAGGAAGCAGATAGCCAAACCTTTTCTCGAAGAAACTGGCCGGGTCATATCCTAATTAAATCGGGTTTAAGAGATTGTCCTTAGATAATTTTTCATTACAAGGATTCCTGCCCTTGCTAAAGGATTAGTCCTGCTTATTTTGTTAGGTTAACTATCTGTTTACCTGCCTTGCTTGTTAAATTTGCAGCTTAAGTGTATGCCATGCCTTCATGTAAGTGCACTTGCATTAATGAGAAATGCATCTAATCAATGCCTACTACATCTTCCCTTCCCCTTTCCCTGCCCCTAGCATCCTCTCCCAGACAACCTCACTGCCGGTGACAGCTTTCACGGAAAAGCGTTCAGACAAAATGCAAAGCAGTGGCAGCAACCGATTCACAGCTTTCTGACACCCTGCTTATCATAATTACACTGTTTAACCACTATTATCTTACCTGTTATACACACACACACACAAATTCATTTTTCCACTATGAATGTTCTTCACATGTATAATTTCAGCACTGTATGTGCAACAGGAATGTAATAAAATTAAGTCACGTATGAGTGAGTTTTACAAGGTACGGTTCCAAGAGCTGTTAATTTAAAGCCGTTCACAGTATATTTAAATTTTACAGGCAGTGGTATCAACGGTGTCACTGTAACACATTCCTATTGCTTTTCTATTACTTTTGAATTTTGCACTCTCGTATGCAAGGCAGGACGGACTCCATTAATATACTAGAAGACACTGTCAAGTGCTTCATCCTCTCAGAGTGTGATAGTTACCATATTCATCTCCTCCTTCCCACAGTTCTCTGTTTGGGTAGTTCAGTGACCCCAATATATGATGCTAGTAATTGTGTCCTTGAATTTAACGTCACAGAATTTGCATACACTTCCCTTCAATCTTCCCTCTCCCTGGAAAGCAGAAATCGTAGAATCATTATTTAAGAAATGTTAAGAACTGGAAGGGAAGTAGTTATATATAGTTGTTGGTTCTGGGGGGGTATTTTGTTTGTTTTTGGTTTGTTTGGGTTTTTTTGTTGTTGGTTGTTTTGGTTTGGTTTTTTTACTGATGGGTAAATCTAAAGTATTTTAAAAAAAAAAAAAAAGGCATCAAAAGCAGGACTACAGCCCAGCAATTGTAACCTACTGGATCCACCAGTCCTTGAAACCTACAGAAGTCCTTCGAAATTAATAGAGCTTTTATTCAGAGAGCTGCTGACACTGCAGTGGATTTGGCCAGGTCAATAGGACTTAGTGCATAACCACACGAGCCTGCCAAACTACCTGAGGTTTCCCAGGTATCATGGGCATTAATGCAAGTTGTGGGGGAAGAGCATTTCTCTTTCAGCATACAGCATGATGAAGATGACCTGGATTTTCTGTCTTTTCTATAGATCTGATGACAGACATTTCACAACCCAGCAATCAAAAATAAAATAAGTCATTAAATTATTAGAGGACAAAGTTGCCAACCCGAATAGCTATGTCCTATTTGCATCATCTGAAACTAACATCCGTATATTTTATTTTCTATTAAAAGTCATTTTTCTGTTCACTGAAATATACTCGTTTTGCATTACAGTGTTGCTGTATGGTCCCTGGCGCATGTACAAACCCCTGAATTTTACGTGTTTCCAACACAGTGAAATCTCAGGATTACACAGCTGCAAGGTATATATATAATTGTAACAAAATGCAGCTTCATCAAGGAGGAAGTAAATTGTGTCTGAACAGAGATACAGAGTAGGAAAATTTGGATTATCTACATTATAGGTGAAATACTGTCCTATATACAATGCCTTGTGTGGCCCTAATAACATTCATCCTTTAACTGTCTGATCCAGCATTCAATTTATCCAGCACTCAGCCTGACAACCATCTGATCGCTCCAGCAGTAAGAATCCAGAGCCTACAGCCAAAAAGGGACAATCTTGTCCATTTTCAGACTAATCTAGAAACGGAGTCTAATGTGTCAGTCTGTTATGATTCACACTTGCATTGTAATTTCTCTTTTTAAACAATAGATTAATAATTTATTTCTACTGGTTTGTCTTGCATTGTTAAACACAGCATCTCTACAGATCAACATATTTCCTCTGGTTGCTTAAGAGTGTTTAATAGCACTTGCTTCTCCTGCTGTGTTCTCAATTGTACTATTTTCACTCAATGCACCTTAATTTAATTGGCAAGATGTAGGACTATCATGATGAGGCTGGTCTCCAGACTTGTATCTTCATGTTAGGTGGATTACAACATTTTCACTGCAATTCTTGGCCTCAGAGCTGTAGTGGTTTACCAAAGAACAGTTAGCGTGCAAATAAGATGTTCCTATGTGTACAGCTGGTGGTTAGGTTCAGCCAGTTTCCATTTTTCACAGAGCAAACTGCTACGTGATAAGCAGAACTGCTGGTTTTCTGGGGTTTGGGTTTTTTTTTTTATCCTGGCTCAAAGACGAATTTCTGTTTGCAGAAGTGGTCCTTCTTAGTACATTTTATTCAAAAGGCTTTCATGTCTGAAGTAGAATTACTAGTTAAGTAAAAGGATAACCATTATGTGAGAAGCAGGGTGTTCTCCTGGAACATGGGAAGTCTCAGCCCTTCCAGTAAGAGAAATGGGTAGGAAATGCCATAGAACCAGATTACTCAATGTACCAGAGCTCTTCTAACCCACATAACCACATAGTCTTACTGAGACAGAGGTTAATTCAAAAGCTCTGTTTTTAAGATAAATGGTCTAAAATGGGCTATTGGATATTCTAGCACAGAGTATGGTGTTCTGAACAATGTAATTTTCCTTCTCAAACAGAATCAAAATGTCAAGGGCCTCACATTTGAGGGGGAAAAATGGCCACTGTAAAGCATTCAGCAAAGCTCTGTCATACTAGCTACCTTGAAAGAAAATTCATACAGAATACACAAAAATGGGAATAGACACAAATATGGAAACTAGCTGAGGTTCTTTAATGAAAAAGGAAAGTTTGATAGATGACGATGTAATTATTGAAGAGAGCGCAAGAAACTACAGACTTGAAAGTGAATGGGTAGGGCTGCAGGAAAGAAAAGAAAAAAGAATCAAACCCACTTGAGCTATTTCAGGGAACACTCCAACATACCTTTAGTGAGGCAACAAAGGGTCCTTTGAAAGCAGAGTGTTAGGCACTTATTTAAACAAGCCTAAGTGGAAAAAAAAATCAATTATAGTAGAGACTCATAATTATTTTAATATGAAAATAATAGAATACAACAACAGAACTGTTAAGAAGAAAATGTCTGTTTCAAATTATTTGACTGCAAAGAAGACAGAAAAGGAATGACGACGTGTGCCTGCTCTGGGTACATGAAAAAGGATCATCAATATTCTGAAAGGGTGGGAACTCAGAAAACCCACAAGGCATTTAGATATGTCAGAAGTTACATAAACAATTTTGCAATTAAGGTCCTAAAGGAGAAGAAAGAAAGAGAGAAAATGAACAAGAAATACTTAAGCAAAAGAATTTCTGTATTTTTTTCTTTCTTAAATAGATTTTATCCAATTTCCTGGTGAGAATCATGAATTATGGCTGGGAGAAATGTAAGCATAAAACAAAGGTGAAAGATGTCATTTTTAGTCTCAGATCAATGTCATTTGATGCAGCCTTAACTGTTAATCTGCAAGGGGAATCCAATTTTTACTTAATTAAAATATTGGAATCCTATTAGATTTGATTCTGTAGAGAAAAATACTCCATGTTCATCAGCTTAGTGTGTACTGTTGAACTGTGCATTGACTAACTTGGCTAATATCAACCGTTCTTTTATCTTCCTAACTCCTTTGCAGGAGAAAAGAGCCCAAATCATCACTCCAAAGACTCCAAAACCTGACAATCTGAGCAGAGGTCAGAGCTAAAATGCTGAAATGCCTCCAGATTCCCCTTCACTCTCCACTAAATCCACTTCTGGAAAAAAGTTTCAGTTTCCAGTATTTGAGTTCAGGGTGTTGTTTAAAGTACTACAGTGCAGGATGTGCTGTGCTGGAGAGATGATGTCCACTTAAAGAGCTTATTTTAAATTTTCCTAACTTTTCATATCTCTGTTACAGGTTCACAATAGACTATATAGACCAACCAGACTTCAAAAGAGAAGCAGTAAAAACTTGTCAGCTTTATTAATGATTAAGAACAATTAATGTTTTTCTTTGTTATGGATTGGACTATTTTTTGCTTTTAATCCTTTTAGAAAATTCCAGAAAATTGAACATGATCTCCTTATATCATCCTCTTACAATAGTAGCATATTTTAAAGTGACACAAATAAAGTCACTGCATCTAGAAAAGATCCTGAATCTTTGACAATTACTCACATAATACTGCAGAATTAAAGGAGAAAATGAGAAGAAATTAATTAGCACTATTCTATTAATTCATGATTTGTACATTACCCAGAATATCTGGCAAACCCTTATGACTTATGTGAAGGGAATTCTAATGACACATTCATTTCAGCAAAAGAAATATAATGACACCGAGACAGAAAAATAATTGTTCTCATTTAAAAAAAAAAAAAAAGTGCATTAATTCCATAGGGAAGCCAAAAAACCTGAGACACATTGAACTAATTCCTGGGAAAGTGACAGGTGTTTCAAAACTAAGCAACAAAAAACGTCAGTAGGAGACTACATAACTCTAGGGCAAGAATCTGCAAATGAAAGAAGATCAGCAGTAATTTATGCATGTGACAATTAAAAAAAGAGTAGAAAAGTAGTCTGAAATGTGAAACCTCTGCACAAGCACACCATAAGCTCTACCTTCTTGAAGCACAAAGGAAATCAAACGTGATAAAGGATTTCTGTTAAATAAAACCTACAACTACTCAGTATAGAATAATTGTAATATAAGCAACAAAGATATTAGCAAGAGGAAGTGATAGCAACTACAGACAGACTAATATCTATAGAAAACCTCAGATGACTAGGTTCCATTGCTGTTGAAAAACATGACTATTTGACTTAGAATCTGTTCCACAAATCTTTGCTTATTTGCAACATTCCTCACAGCATGGTGTTCATTACCGTTAATTAACTGAACTTCATTTCCACAGGGACTGCAAAAGCAGCAGAATCATTGCAAAGGTAGAAAATAATAGGTACACAGTTCTGGGGCTCCCTGCCACTTCCCAGCCCTTTCCTATAGTCACTCCTGAAAGGCATGTCCTGGCTGGATACTCCATTTGTCAGCAGCAGGTTGTTGTCTGCAAACCAGCAGCATCCTCCTCAGAAGGAAAACCCTGATAACCCTTTATCAGCCAGATTTCTCAACCCTTATTCCCTGGCCTTGTTTGAGCCAGGCAGAACAGCCAAGCAGCCAGGATGCCTCAGCAGTGTGTAAAAATTATGATGGTACAGATCCAGAGCTAGGATAGTGGCAGCTGAGCTGATGAACCCACCGTGCCCCACAGCTGGCAACTTTGAGATGCCAAACTCCACATGCCATCCTTGACAGCATTTGGGGGCTCATATTTTTCAAAGGCTCTGCCATCCTTTGTATATATAAAAAAATACAGTTCTTTTTTTGTTGGGGGGGGTGGGTGGGGGTGTTTGAGTATTATTGTTGTTTTTCAGGGGTGTTTTGTTTTATTTTTAGAAAAAAAGGGGTTTGCCAGTTAGGCAAAATTCTGTACTGGATGTAAGATACGAATACATTTTGTAGCAGAATTCTGGTCTTCCCTTGTCAGTAGCTACCTAACATTATCAAGAGCCATTTTCATGAAACGATTTACTCTACAGACACTTTTCCAATGCATTACTGGTTCCCAAACTCTATTTATCTGTTGAGAATGCACACTCTTTTCACTGAACACCAGGTTAAATCTTCAAGGTAAAAAAAAAAAAGTTTCTAGAATGAAAAAAATGCATCAAGGATTACTGATAATGATTCTACAGGAGATGCAAGCTTTTTATTTTACTTTCCCACAGATGAATATCCCACAGATTTAGACTTTCTACATGCCAAATATCCCCATATCTGTTTGGAATCAGTTGTAGAAAACTCAGTGTAACATGTACAAAGGAGACAGATAACAAAGTCACAGATGGTGTGCCTCAACTGTGGGATTTGTTTGTTTGCTTGCTTTAACAAATGATGATGGTCTTTCTAGAAATGGATTTCTTTCCCACTACTCCTGTATTACTCTCTCTTTTTGCATTTTTTAAAAAAATCCAGAATATCAGAGCAATTATGAATTTAGCAATTATTTCATAAGTACTTTTAAAATTTTAATATCCAGCTACGTATCTTCATAATGTGCTAAGTTTGCCTATAATTTGAGTTATAGAACTAAAATATCCAAATCGATATCCAGAAAGTATCACATCTTTAAACCAAATTAACTTATGTAGGAGCAGTTAATCCTCAGTGTCAAGCCATGCTGCCTTTTTATTTTTCTCCCCTTAAGTAATTTAAAAGATAATTTCCCTGAGGATTTAAAAGCACTGAGTTACACTGTATGGAATAGCATCAGCTCTGCCTGGGAAGAAGGACACACTTCACATGTCTTTAAAATAAATTGCCAGAGAATGTAATGTAGCCTTCCTGGGTACTTTCATCATAGCACTACCTATTTATTATTGAGAAAATGTCAGATTCAGATGTTAATTCAGGAAGCAAAATCTTATAAATTGAACCATGAAAATGATACTGATAATGCACGAAGACCGACCAGCAAAACACCTCGAAGGGAACTCAGACAATGAATCTGAGCTTGAGTGTATCTGTAATTAAAATGGGTAGTGCACAGATAAGCACGTTTTACACACGCATATTAAGATGTAATGCTGACACACTAAGTGAGCCCAGAGCAGCAGGAACAGATTCCCACAGATCCACAAAATCCAGAAAGTACATTATCTTATTAAATGTATGCAACACAGAACTGTGGGAAGCGGACGATAATGAGGGTTCAAATGCTGCCATGATGCAGGTGATACTCAGCTCTGGCAGATCTGGCTGTTCTGAGTTTAGATGTCACTGCATCTGACTTCTACCCAGTCCGTCTGTGGCCATGCATGATTCTGCTAATTCTTCATCTCTACAATTTACTGCTGAAAGCAGTTTTATCAAATAACACTGTTATGGATGCTGAAGAAAATGGAAATACATTTTCAAACATTAACTTAAAAATATGTATTTTTATGCTTAATAAAAATGTATTTTTATGCACTCTGCTGAGCAGCCACCCTCTTCAATATAAGCTCTCCAGACCATGAAAAGTCTACATTTATTTTAAAAGCTGTGGCTCCCCAAACAGACTTGAACCAAAATCAATTGGCTGATCTTGAATTTAAATCCCTGCATGAGTTTGGCTGAGTTGTAGACATACTGGACTAGTTACACCTGCATGCTCCATCTTACCAGACAACTAGTTTATACTAGAGGAAGGAAGGTGTCTGCTCTAGAGATGTGAAAGTCATACCCAGCAGCCCAGCTTTCTTCACCATGAACAGTTATGGAAAACAGTATTAGAAACCACAGATCTCATGGCTTTCAGATCAAAATGTGGTCACACTTCTGAGCTGGTTTTGCTCCAAAACAAAAACAACCTCAACAACTTAAATTCAATAAAACAGCTGAAAAAATGATACTAACCTTATATATTTACACCCAAGATAAACCTAAAAAACTTTCAATGTTTTCCATTTTATAGTGCTGTAGAAGGCAGTATTTTGACGGAGTACTTTGGTATTTATAACTCTGCACTGCTGGACAAAAAAAAACCAAAACCAAAACAACAACAAAAAAAACCAACCAAAAAAACCCCAAACCAAAAAAAACCCAACCAAACAAAAGTCTTTCTGGACTTACAGTGGAAAGACAAGTATATACGAAAGAGGAATTACCTTATTTTAAACTCAATGTGCTAAATAATTTGGCACAGTATGTTGTTTAGCAGAACCTTACGTTCCCAAAGAAAAAGACCAATGTCTAATCAAAGTTGCCCACCTGGAAAATTGTGGTACTTGTTCAATGTTATCAGAATAGGCTCATTTACTGTAGTGGCATTGTACAAAAATAGCCTTGTGTATAAAACATTATTCTGATTATAGGATTACTCCTGTTAGCAGCCATTCATTTTAAAGCATCACTACCCTTCTTAAAGCAAGACAGAGTACTGTGTTATTTTACAGTAATGGTAGCAAATACTGCACCATAATAATGGAACTCCTTAGGATAATTACTGCTCAAATACCAGGGTAGTTGACTAAGCACCATCTCTTACTACCTGGAATGCAAAGGTGTTACATATGAGGTAAATCTCAAGAAGAGTTTAAGTTTCCAGCTGTTAACTGGCTTCCTAGTGCACTGTCCCTGCAGGTCACCATTGCATCTTTATAGAGACACAGGGTCCTTCACCAGGAGACCCACACTTTGCCTTTGCCTTGAGGGAAGGGCTGGCCGCTGCTTAGAAGGATCTGTCTATCCACCAGTCAGTTATTTGCAAACCACCGCAACAAAATCTAATGAAGCAGAAAGTAATGGAGAAGCTTACTGCCTGGGCAGAAAAGTATTAAGGCAGACTGTGATAAAGGGAAACAAAGGGGTTTAATAACTGCGAGATCCCTGTTGGGTCATTAGCCAGCAATAACCACCAAACAAGACAGTGCCCTTTGCCTACTCAGTCCTGCCTGAACAAGCAAGGAAGCAATCACCCAGACTCTGACACTGTACAAATTAAACAACCTGCTTGTGCCTGCATGGGAATGAAAACCTCCTCTTCCTCGCTGCTTACAGCCTCCACAAGCCATCACCTACATGACTCACAGTCCTTCCCCAAGGGAGTGAGACACCAGTCCTTAGGGCATCGGTGCGGTTCTTATTCACAGATGCCCAAGTCTCTATTTAATGAGTATGAAATTACTGAAGGAACAAGGAATTAATTTAGGGAGTAAGCACTGTTAGGCAATGAGACAAGGCTCTTGAAACCTGGTATCCTACATACTAGCCAAACACAGTAAAAAGAGAATTCATGTCATCTGTTTGTTGGACAGAAGCAGTGAGATAGGACAGATTAAATAGAGTTTCATATTAGAAGGAACTCATTTTACCAATAGTATGAAAAGTAAACAGAAAATGAAAATTAGTAACAGCACAGTTTGCTCTCCCATATGCTTTTCCATCTCACTTGCTATTTTACATGGCACTATAAATGATATCAGACTGCTTGCTTACAAGTAATGAGCCATTAAGTAGAATCTTAGCAGATACCTAACAAGATGCTCTTCTCTAATTGACTTCATTGTTGGAGTAATTAACGAATCCAACTTTCCTTCTTTATATGAAATGTGCTCAAGTTGTTCCAAGCATTGTATAAACATTTTCTCCGTGAATGCTTGTGTGCAGTAAGAACGAATCTGGAAGATGAAATTCATAGTCTGTTTTAGAAGAGGGAATGTGTGCATAAACGTCCTTGTGAATCTCAAGGTGAAGTAAGTTTTTAGCTTTTTTTATGACACATTTTTGTCATTGTAACCACCAGTGATGGCTTGAGCTGACATCCTTATTAATAAGTTTTCAAACTAATTCTCAAGAAACCTAGTGAGGAGAGAATAACTCAAACAGGCTGGTATCCAAAAAGTCTCACTGGTCAAATCTCTTGGAACTGAAAAATTTTGATGACAAAACAAAGCCACTTCATGTCTGTCCACATTTTCCAAATTTTTACTTGAACATAGACCGATTCTAACCCTGATCCCTTGCGTGGGAAAACCAAGAGAAACAGCTCAAGTCTGCAGCATGCAAACAGGGTGAGAGCAGAATGAGCAAGAATCTCAAGAGACACAGAAACATGTACAAAACTGAAGTACCAGGAATAAAAATGGAGCACAGCCAGAATTTCAGCAAAAACTAGTGACCATAGCTGCACACTCCCCGGTAGACATTGGAGGTCAAGTCACTGCATACACATTGGTTCCTTGCTGTTCTGAGAGCATTTTTATCTGCTCCCAAAGGTAGGGAAGGCTAAACCTAGGATTCTGGTTATGGTGGAAGAAGCCCAAGAGCAGTAGCTAACTCTACACGTGAGACTGAATTGCTGGCAGATGCTAGCAGTTTAGCTAGTGCACACCTTTCCAGTCTATTGTGATGCAAAATCAGAAAGTTGTCCTGCTAGGGACAAGCAATGAAAATTCCTCCAGTCAACACAAAAATGTTACAGAATGATAATATCTAATCAGCAATAGACAATCAGAATCTAGAAAAGAAAGGATCTAAGTTACGATATTTTTATATCAGTTACAGTTACAAGTGCCACTGTGATATCATGCAGCAGTTTGTAACTACAGATGCCAGTATTAGGGAGCAATAAGACCTGTTCTGCGCTGTAAGAATTGATACAAATGCAGACCCTGTTTCAGAGAATTCATAATTTATGACAAGATGTAGTAGCTTGATACCAGACAAAACAAGGTTGGGGTGGACAAATATGAATATGCTTTTCTGAATTCATGGGTTTGATAATTAGCGCAGTTTCATTGCCTACAATAATGGGGGGGGGGGGGGGGGGGGGAAAATTTTTTCCCCCCTTTTCCTTTTGGGGGTTACCAAGGTTTGCTGCTCTTTCAGTTTTGCATTTTAAACTGGATTTCTCTTTCCTTTCACATCCAATTTGGAGCATAATTTGTCATTGTCATTCTGAGCTGTGGCAGCAATCAAGTAGAAATAGCGGCCAGTAGCCACAGTAAATCATGACTGGGGAGTAATTAACTTGTCTGTAATTAACCATGGTATCTGGCAAGAAACTGTGGCATCTTATAACTAAGGAGTGGAAAAATTCACATCTAGCATAATTATTGATGATCACTTCAAATGGAATTTATTATTTAGGCATATAGAAATTTGAGCAAGAAAGCAGATCATCCAATGTTCTGAACATCCTCACTCTAAATAAATAAGATCATTTCTTCACCCAGACTGTTACTGTGGACTGGCTCTACAGAAAGTCCTCTTAAGTTCCCCAATTGTTGGATGATTGTCTTACCAAATATCCATTTCACCCAAACTTGCAGATTTCTTGAAATCACTATTAGCATTGATACTTCCTGTGATCTCTGATGTAACTTCTAAATTGCTTAGGGACACTACTACAGTTTATACTTGCACAAGAAACAGAACCAATACTACATTTTAGAGATCTATGGGTCAGAAGGGATCATAGCACCTAGATCTTAGCCCAGCCTAGCTCACACTGTGGATGCTTTCAGAGATGAAGAACGAAAAAGTAACAGGTATTATTGTGTCAGAATTTGCAAATCAGAGCCCCATTAGGCATCCACCTTTGGTTGATTTCTATCACATATTAACACCAACCAACATAATTTCAAATGCTCTCTGCACATTACAAAATTGAGCTTCATTCAGACAAGTAGAGAGAGGCCCTAAGTGTTCCCGGACTTGTACTTTGCATAGTCTTTCCACTGATGCAGAACAAGAACAAGGTTACTTAATTTAAAAGGCGCTACATGCATTCTACACTTATTTTGCATTAACGCAAGTAACTGTGCTTTTACTTACGCAGGTCCCCATGAGAGTCAAATCTATGCCAACAAAGCACAGGCAGAATAAGGACACAGGTGGTTTAGTATCTGTGGATGCTGACAGGTCCTGTCAGCATAAATACAATGCACGATAACT
Organism: Haliaeetus leucocephalus; assembly: GCF_000737465.1. Taxonomy (NCBI): domain Eukaryota; kingdom Metazoa; phylum Chordata; class Aves; order Accipitriformes; family Accipitridae; genus Haliaeetus; species Haliaeetus leucocephalus. Next base: position 5,565,458 of record NW_010973082.1, read on the forward strand.
GTCAAAATGCAAATAGTGGGAAAAGTCCCCAAGAACAACTTATTACCATTGCTGACCTCCATAAGAACAACTGCTGTGCTGTGAGCTTCTAACAGACTGAAAAGCAGAAATATAATTGGTTCTATATAAGCTGAGCTTAGGGCTGCAGCGAGAAAAAAATGTTGTTTAGATGCTAATTAATCCTATAAAAGTACAAGGAAGAGTGAATTGTGTCATTAAATTGCAACACAGATGTTTCTTGAGCTCCATGCTCAATTTAAAAAATAAAAATAAAAGGACTTGAGTATATGTTGGATTATTAGAAACAATTTCTCCTTTTCATAATGAAAAAATAAAAGTCTTACTGCCCTGACGTTCCAGGCCAGTGGGGCTTTGTGATGACTCCCCTTCCGCTTGCACTGCGAACACCCAATAAAGCCAGTAAGCTATAACAGAAGCTGAAAGTAATCTCACAGGAAAACTTAATAGGGTGTATTTTTGGATCTAACTCTAGATTTGAATATAGATGCATTCAGATTTCTGCATTTAGACACTTTGCAAATAGATGCAACACCAGTATCTGAAAAATACATTCCTCTCTGCTGCTCTGGGAATATTTTGACTTTTGCTCCTAGGGCACAGACATCGTAACGCACCTCCTGCTCACAGGGAAGTTAATAATGTATTGAATGACTGATACAAGAAATGAATCATTGTTGTGTATTTCTGTGGTTTCAGATCTGTTTGTTCTGCAAAGCCCTTTGTTCTAATATTTATAAGGTGTCACAGTAAAATATGTTTTACAGGGAAGCATTTAAAAGATAGTCTTTTGTGAATAAACCTTATTTCAGAAATTACTTGCAAATACAAATCATCTGGTCATTTTAGGCTCCCAGTAATTTCTTAAGCTAATTACACACATTGTTTTAAAAGAGACAAAAACAAAAGCCATTTTAAGTGGCTCCTATTTCTCCTCCCCCTGGTCCCCCCCCCTTTTTTTTTATTCCTATGCTATGAAATTTGGTAAAATATATCTGGAAAAGCTGTTTAATGTGTTCATTTTCATTTGGGTAAGAGCTGTAGCAAGGAATACAACGGGAACATCAACACTGTTTCTCGTTAGACTGAACAGGCAAAAATCCTGATCCTATAAGCTGCACAACTAAATCTTCCCCGGACCAAAGCAGACATCGCATACCTCTGAGAGCGAAGGGGCAAGGAGCTGCTCAGGATGATTCATAGCCCAACACTGACAAGGACATTCCAAGGAGTCCCAGCATCAGGCAGGTTGATCTGCAATATGGGTAACTTGCAGGATGGCCGGGCAGAATTGCTGTCTAAAATTTACTAGGTTGTCACAGCTACGACTCTGGGTACGGCAGGTCCCAGTTCCCACTAATCCTGTTACAACATCAGAAGTACACACAAACTCTTCACAGACTGCTTGTGGCTCCATGTACCTGTGGGGTGCTGCAAGCCAGAACACCAAGAAATACAGGGGTTTTGCTTGCTTCATTCAATGGCAGAATCACGAATTTGAGGTCTCCTTTATTTACTTCGCTATTTGATTATCATTTACCTTGGACAAAATTGGTGGCAATATTTCCAGAAAGTGAATTTTATTATGTAAAAGGAACGTTTCCTCCCTCCTCTCTGTTCTCCTACACTTTCTCTTCCTCCAAACACTAACAGCGGTCAGAGAAGAATCAAGATCTCAGATTACTTTATTCAAAAAGAAGAAATAAGCAGAAGTAAGGAAGACAGAACAGCCAGTCCAAAAGTGGCAGGAAAAAAAGCAGCTTAGTGGGCTGCTTATCCTTCCACTGAGTTATTCACCTTTACATTTAAATATTTCTCGTAAGATTTCAGTTTTTCTCAGCTTTCCAGTGATGATAAGAGCCTGCCCAGGATCAGGATTTCTTGACAGCACACAAGGTCCAGACTTTTAAATACTTATGAAAACAGGCCCCGAACTGAGACCAATAAACAACGACTAGGAGAGAAGGCACCTCAGGGAAACCAAAAATGACACAAGTTGTGAGAAAATATTTACAGATCGTTATGTACTTGATTCCCATTCCCATAGCCTGTTACAAAAGGCTCCAATCAACACACAAACCACCAGAAAATTCCCCTAAAAAGGCTCCTTGGTCTTATGCAGCTGTCGAGTGGGTAACTCGGAGCTCTTCCAGGTCTCCTCTTCCCTAGGCCCACCTGCCCACAGCCTCTCTTAGGCACATCCAGGTGAGAAAAAACATCAGTGTGAATAAATCAGTAACAGTTCTTTACCTTTGGCTCCTGTATCTAAGAGAAAGTTTGCCCTAAATAAGCAGTTTAGAGACAGGTGAAATGCTGAAGGCCTACAGCTCCCATCGGCAGCTACACGCAGCTCATGGCTGCCTAGGCCTGACAGGCCGCATTTTACAGACTTGGTTTATTACTGTTACTGAGCCCACTCCTGCATGTACCTTACTGCTAGAAATCAAATGAGAGGCAGCTTTTGCAAATCTGGCTGGTTAGGATTTTGTTGTTGTTATTTACTAAGCTTTTCTGTATCGATACTCTTAAGGGAATAATTTCAAATTGTGGTTAAATGCAGCTCCCTCTTTCTCCCAGTGAAATACCAATGGCCATTTCAAAGTGGTACAGAGCAGCACTGAACATCAGCCTGCACCAAACACTGAGAAATCTTGTGTTCAGCTGGCACCATGGAAGGGCTGGCAGCACGAATCCCAAGTGAGGCAGATCCCACTGATTTGTGTGTCATCACACCTATTAATTCCAGTAGCAAATTGGTCATGGTGGGCATTTAATCCTGTATCACCTAGCAAGAGTCGATGAAGGTAAGGTTAGACCCTAAGCAGTACGTCTTTCTCTTGCCACCACCAAATATCTGGCTATACTTACATCCCAAGTTGTTATTTTCCATGAAGAAAACATACCTTCCCATCTGTAATACAGCTCGTTCAATAGTAAATATTTATATATGGCAGTGCATTTTGGCAAGGAAGTACACTAGCACTGCGATTAAAAAGATGGAATTTTCTGCATGTTGAGCAAACGGCTTAATGCTTTGATTCAGAAATATGCATCTAGTTAAATCCAGGCTTATGGGTCTTCCTTGTAGTGATGGATTTAAGTATGTGCTTAAGTGTTTTCCTGAAGCAGAGCTTAACAGATGGAAAACCTTTTGAAACAAGAAGACTGAAAATCAAAAAGCCCTGAAAGATGGCTATTTAAATCTTCACATAATCCTATTTGCTCAAATATTTACAGGATTCCTTTTTTTGTCAAGAAAAAAAAAAAAATTATTTTAACAACTGTAGAGAATAGGTTAAACAGGTAACTGAGAGCACCAAGGAAAATTAATTTCATAAATTCAATGTGCTTGCAAATCCTTTTTTCCCCCCATTACCTGACCCTAGAAGCTACTATTAGGTAGCTTCAAACTGGGGGCCTGTTATACTTCTCCACATGACTCAGTATGAAGAAATACCTATTCATATAATGACAACTAGTTCAAGCTGATCTATTAGAAGAAGAAACAGAGAGCACAAGAGAAAAAGAAGCTGTTGTTTAAAAATCAGAAATATATTGCCAAAGGGTATGAAAAGACCAAATACTTAGCAAAGCTTCTCTGACAACTTAATTTATCTGTGTAAATGATACAGCAATTTAGAATAAAGCTGGAAAGAACGTGACGTGTGGAATTAATGAAGTGTATGACAATGAGGGAATTTGAGGTAAAAAACACAATTGCTAATGCATTTACAAAGGTAGAAATACACAAAACAAATCTTTCATTAACCCAGGTAGCATTAAGAGAAAAAAAAAAAAAAAGCTCCTGTAGACAGATTTACAGTAACTATCTGCCTTTTCAGAAACAGATAAAGCATCTTCATTTGGGTAAGCAAAACCTGCACACAGAATGGGAGCATAACCTGAGCGTGACCTACAAGGCTGAGGAAGAAAATGCATCAGATGTGTTATTGCTGATATAACTAATCACTCTGCTCAAGAAAAGCATAGATCTGGGAGAAAAACACAAGCACTGAGGAGCAGGAGAATGAAGGGGTTTGGCAGAGCTCAACAGCAAAGATTGCCACAGTAAATACTCATTGCAGACAAAGTACACTTCAGCAAGAATAAAGCTGGAGATATATTTTAATAATAATATCCCAGCTCTCCATTCTCTGTAACTCCCAAACACCTGCTGATGTCGATTATGTTATTTACATCTATCAAAGTCTTGGCCTTGTTACGGGTCCTACCAGAATGCAACACTGGAAATGACTGTATTGCCTCTCATAATCCGCTCTTGTCTCCAGGACTTGTAAGTACACACTTATATCCCATCAAAGTCGATGGGACTAATGACACGCTTGAGGTCCAGCATATGTTAAACTGTTTTGCTGAGGCAATGTCAGAAATTCATGACTTTTCAGGATTTAAAAAAAAAAAAAAAAAAAAAAAGACAAAGCAGCTCAAGTGGAAATGGTAAGAAAAATAATCCTTACAAAGGATTGTGGCAGTGTTATTGAAGTCTATGACTAGGTCATTATGACTCCCATCAATAGATTACATGATTGAGTTTTAATCAAGGACCACTCTAAGGGCATAGCAGCCCTATGCTTACTGCCCGACCAATTCTATCTACCTAGCACCAAAGGCATTCCCAAAAACCAGACAGCACTTCCTTCATTTGAAGAGTTTTCTCATTTTCATGTATTGGCAGAAGATAATACTGCTAACTTCTAGAAAGACTAACTCTTGTGCTAATGGTATCCACAGCTCACATCCATTCATTTTAAAATTAATGGTGACATCACGTGTATTTTTGTAGGACTAGTACTTGACCCAGGGAAAATTTAGCCCAAGAAGGATGCAAAATTTTATCTGTAAGTTTCATTTGATATTTTCAAGTCTTGAAGATTTGTACAATGGTTAAATGATTAATATATTTATTCAGCAAAGTCCTGCATTCATTATCAGTTTATTATCAGCTAGAAAGAAAGAAAATAAGACCAAATTTGCAGAAGTGAGCTCCTATATTTCAGTATGGAACTGCTGGAGACTGTAAGCACTCTCAACCTTTACAAAATGAAGCCCTTGATGTTTAAACACTGACATTCTTTTTGTGATGTCAAATGGGTATCTTAGCCTTTTGTGAAGACTAAGTTTCACAAACAGAATGCAAAAATGGTATTTATCACAACGAGTGGGAGACGAGAAAAGGGGACAGCAAGAAAAAAAATGCAACACAATGAAATGAAATGAAAGAATATACATATGTGCTGCATTAATAAAAGACTTTAGAAAGACAGAGAGCCATCATAAAAAGACTAGGCAATGGGCACAGTAAAGGCAATGAATAGGATTAGATAAAAAGCTTAAGAAGATAATAAAAATAGTTTATTCAAGAAATAAAAAAGAATGAGAAAGGGGACAAAGGGAAAAGCAATTCACATTTTTAGCAGAATGGACAATGGGATAGCTATTCTGAGTTCAGCTAGACATAATTACATCTTGTTACCTCCTATACACCAGAAAAATATTTCAGGTCATTGTCTATGAATTTACAGAAATCCTAACATTTCAGAAGTTTGAAGATTTAAATATTTGAAAATATTACCACATGTAAACCATACCAACTTTGTTTTCAATATACAAGAATAGAAAAAATCCTATCTGACTCCAGCTGAAACCAAAGCCATTAATTTAAAGTGTGTCACATAAGGCTAGAAAAGAAGTGATCCCTCAGCTTAAATTCACAGATGGATATGCATCAAAGGGTGCAAAATCAGATCTGAAGATATTTCTTGTGTGGAAAAACATTCTGTGTGCTATCAGGCTTTTTAATAACCAGAACATCCACAGTGTTTCTACAGTCATGATGTAGCTCCTTAGCATGAAAACAAAGAAAACGGACATCAAAAAAGCTACACTAGAGTCACTTAATTCTGAAGTGGAGTGGCAGCACATATCCTCTAGACGAGATCATGACTCAAGCTACCACAAGATAATAAAACATATTCTTGTATCTTAGGTTCTTACAGCAACTAACAACAATACAAGCAAGACTGTATTACGGTAGGCACCAAATAACTGTGTGTCCTTCTCAACAGAAAGGGTAAGGCTGAAATCTGCCACCCAATACGTTACGTAGTATAACCGTTACACTGCCTCAAGTAGCAGAGGCCACGTTAGTGTTAGATTCAGTATGTCAGCTCAACCCAAGGCAATACAAGATACTTTAACTCTGAACTCATGGAAAAGCCATAGTTGAGGCCTTCCCATTGGACAGAGATGTGTCTTGTGATGCAATATACAGAATAACCAAGTCAAAATATAAGGAAATTAGAAAACCAAAGCTCTTTGTCTACTTGTTCAACTGAACTGAAGTTCTTTTAACATAATACTATTTGGTGTACCATACACTGTGTTCCGAAAGAGATGAACAAGGAACACTATGGTAGGCGAGCTGAGCAAAACAAGTAACAAAAAATGTTCCTACCCCAGAGGGCTTGTAATCGGAGGATGCAAGCTGTTTCAATATAGTGAAGCAGATTACAAAGAGAGAAAGCACACAGCGTGGGATGGTCTTTGCAGCCAGCATGCTCTGTGCAATAAGTGAGTTTTCAGAATTACTCTAAAAGGTGAGAGGAAGGAAGTTTGACATAACGGACCCAATCCAGCAAGTTCTCTGCATGCAACACTGGCTCATACAGAGAGCCCACAGGCCAGAGTTCATTGATTTGAAACCTCTTGCAGGGAAGGATTTCAAAAACAAATTATGCAGTCTCACTAAAAGAAAAACACTTCATGGTGAATCAGTCTTCAAACAGCAACTTAAGACTTCATACTTATTTTGGAGTAGCTATCCAAGAACAATTTCCAGTACTGACAAGCCCTTAGTCATGTTTCTGTAGAAGACACCATTCTTGGTGTGACATGTGTAACTTCATGCTCTAATATGAAACAGGCAGTCCTTCATGCTAATATTTTGTAGGTAATCACCACAGAGATCAGAGAATCCAACGCTTCCTTTAACATATGGAGAATTATCTTAATCTAGCACTGAGACTTTAATTTCAGGAGGAAAAAGAGACACTAACTATAACTATGATATTATTTCAAATGTGACTAGCAACTCTTCTTACTCAGCTAATTCATTCAGTAGTTATATTCAGGTGAAACACTGGAACCCCCTCTCCCCCAGATACTATATGTGGTCAAGGGTAGGAATGACCAAACACCACTGAATCTTCTCATTCTGGGTAAGAACTGAGTTTGGTTAGACAGTGGAAATACTAAGCATTTGAGGAGTGATAGTACTTAGGTTTATCTGAGTGAAGAGACATCCACTTCAGATATTTTAAAGTAATTTTCATTTTCTGCAGTGATCTGCAAGCTTCCCTTCATTGGAAATGGCTGTGGGAAGGTATCAGTGTAACTACATTAAAAAAAAAAATATCCTGAACTAATGTCATGTTCAGAGCCAGTCTTTGGAGAAGTATAATGCAGTGATTAAGACTTCAGCCTGCATCTAGAAAACCTGCTTTCAATGTACTGCTACTACCAATGTCTGTAATCATCATTCCTGTACCTTTGTTATGCGTAAAAAAGTGAAGAAAGGAAGGACACCACAGGTGTTTCATACAGAAGCTTTTTGAGAGGTATTAGTGATTGCAAAGTACTCTGACATGGTACACAAACATCACATAAACAACCTGGCATAGGCAGAGAATGAAATACCAGACTGTATGGGAAGAGACAGAGGAATATTCCCAAATGCTCAGCATCAGCTGACCTGCTTCCTCCAAAATCAATAGTGATGTTTCCATTTCCTAAAAGAAAAGGACTAAAGAAAATGTTCATCACTTCCAAAACCACTACCCAAGAGCATAACTGAAAAAGAACCACAAAACTGTCAGCAGACCAAATTCTCTTCGCCAGCCCACACAAAATTACTCTAAAGCAGTAACTAGGATAAGTTTTTCAGGCAAGCAGAATTCAGACTGAAATATTGAGACCCCAGGGAATACTTCATACGGATCATGAATTCATAGTATTATTAAAGATTGTTATTCATAAACAGCAAAAAAGAATATTATGTATGAGGGAGACTCCATAGTTCTTTGTAAGAGTAGACCTGTTTTGCTTTACTAACCCAAAGAAAACTGAGAAAAGACCACATGAATTTTGTTCCCAAGAGGAAAACAGAAAGAAATCTCTCTTATGGACATTCTTGGGATGCTGCCGCCACACATTTTCATTAAGATGGGTACAAGGAGTTAAAAATCAGAAGTTTGGCCTTGCCAGATCTTAATGTAGCACTTCACATTTCATTAGCAATGTAGCAGTTTATCTCAGCTGAAAATATGACCAAGAGTATCTTTAAACTAGTGGGAGAAGAATCCACAAAGGAAATTACATTGGGAAATTATTTTTTCCTACATTATCTTTCTACATTCCAGCATGTCATACAACCTATTTGTAGTGGGAAATCATTCCTCAAAGCATTTGGTTTGGAGGAACTCTTTTAGATTTGTTTGTTGTTTATAAAGCCAAGTTTTGAATTGAGAAGAGTGCGCTATTATCCTTAGGAGTAGAAATTGCAAAGTTTCTGACCACTGGGTCTAACAGAAAAGAAATTTTAGTATTTCAAAAATGTTGCATTTGTTAAAAAGAAGCATTTTGGAGAAAGAGTTTGGCTCCTGAATATCAGAAGAAAAAAGACCTTTCTAAATTCTTTTCTGGATGGAATGAGGGCACTTAACAATGTTCTGACTAAAGAATGCCTGAAATAACTTCTCAGTGAAATGAATGTCTGTGAGGCCTCTGTTAAGATGGTATGAAAGAAATTGATAGCAAAGATTGACTGAGTATTGCTCAATTGGATACAGTTGTGAAAAGAGTCCTCTAAAATAGACAGCTTTGTAGAAGCTATCTTTACTGTAGAAATTTTAAAGTTTCCTGTCCAACATGACCATATACAACTCTTTCCAAAAGTGCAAAGATGACTTAGCTTTGTGCCTTGAGCCCCCACACCCATTACAGTGAGCAGCAGGAGAATAGACTTTTCCGCCAACTTTGTTATTGATTTGACATGTGGCTTTGATAAAGTCTTTCTTCATGTCTCTGCTTACAGGTTCATTGCTGTATATTCAAGTTGTAAGTTCTTTCTAATTTGGGCTGCTCCCCATGAAGCATTCATGCGGCATCCAACACAATGGGGTCCTGATACTGATTAACAAGTTGTACTACTGGAATATACACCATTTAGTTTTACGTTATAACACTACACAAGTATAAATGGCAAGACAAGTTGTAAAGCAGTGGAGAATCAGCCCCAGTGTACAACTAAGCATTTTTTCTGCTATCTTTCACCTTTGTGTTAAATTTATAAAGCACACGACAGTAATTTGGGTTTTGCTGTTATTAATCCCACTTATTATCAAGGGGATTTTAGTAGTGTTTATTCAGAATTTATGATGAAAATTTACAGGACAGTAGTGTCAGGGGAAAGAGAAAATTTAGGACTAATTGTAGGCAATTGGTAAATTGCATCATCAGCAAAAGTTGGTGAATAACTGATTCCCAATACATATATCTCAGCATTTTTTCCTCTAGAGGTAAAAGAGAAGGAACACTGCCAGCTCGTCATGCTTAGAGGAAAAAGTGGATTAAACCAGAAGAGCCTGGTTTAAGTCTGTTGAAGACTTCAGAGCCTTAAAAAAATGGCAGTGACTTGCTAGATTTTCCAAGATAGTACTGAATGAAACTGAGGGAGCTCACAGTAGTGATGACTAAGCACTGAAAAGGTGAATACTTACAGAAGGCAAACACTTTATTTATGGTACATTGGGTACTAAGTTAAGATTTCATTGAAACTCTGCAGATTTACCCATTTGATTATCTTTCCCAAGCTACAGCCACACAGATAATTTAATTAGCAACCTGAACTTTGTTCACTGGTCCACCACAAATGAAGAAGTTTAATTTTCCACTCTTTAGCAAGTTAACTAAACAATTCAACGAAGAGAGCAATGTAAATGGGTTGGTTATTTCCTTCAATAAATTTAACAGGAAAGATGTTAGGGAGATGAGTTTGAAAATGGAAGGATCACAGGAACAAGCTCTGACATATGCGAATAGGTACTAACAGAAACAGACAGTCACTGTAAAGAGGCAGGTTGCTGAGAGCAACCACACTGAGCCCCGCTCACTACATAGAGCTCCAGGAAAGGAATAGTTTGTATAGATATTGCAGGGGGTCAGGATTGAATTTGAATATTGTCAAGTGTGGGTGAATTATTAGCATCTCCCCTTCCTTTCACTGTTACATTCAGGTGCAAGGTGGCCTCAGGCAAACTTGGTTTCCCTATAAAAATTTGCAGAAAATGCGGGAGATGGGTGAGATTAGAGGTAATTCTATTCACCCAGCTGATACTGCTGAAGTCAGTGGAAGTATTTGCATACAGCTGGCAAATGATATTAAAGTCTTTCCTGATGCCATTAGCCTGATATGAATATATAATCTCAGTTTAACATTAAAGAATTCTAACGCATGAGTCTTGAAAAATAATCAAGACATTATTTGCCTTCATGTCAGCATACTTAAAAGCTGTTCTGCAGTCCTCTAACTCCATCCTGGCATCTAGCAATGGTCTGACCAAACCCTACTCAACTCTCTCTGTAAGACTTCAAGAGCACTAGAAACACAATTGGCTTCACTGAGGGAAGGCGAAGAAGGAAGACCCAGAGCCTCTCAGTCTTTTTTTTGTAACTTCCCAAGTCTTTTATCTAATACTTCACAGAATTTTAAAAGGAAAGATATTCTCACTTCCTAATATCTTTCCTTCCTCTATTTAGGGAAGGTGATTTTCAACTACAACGCACTTCAATATCCTGTGCTATGGTGCATGCCCAAGAATACACAAACCAGCCCTCAAAACATAAAAAAAGATCCAACGAAGGTCAGCAGAAAAGTGAAGAACTCAGAAGCTTTTGATTAACATCTCAGTTGAAATCACTACCATAATGAAATGAGTAAGAGTTTGGTCATTGGCTACCATCAGGTCAGCCTCTGTCATTTACTATGCATAACTATACAGCCAGCACTGTAACAAAAACAAAAAACAAACAAAGGGGGAGAGATTTGCACACCTATGGTTTTCCAAATTATTTCAATGCCATGTGAAAAAACATCTTTTGACAGCCTTGTTTGCAGCAGATTCCTTACCTCCAGGAAAGAAAAGACTTCCCCAGACTTAACATAAGTGAAGATCAGAACAATTGCCCACAAAATAAAACACACATTTTTAGAAAGCAGTAAGAATCATTCTTGTGAATAAAAACAACATTTAAAACAATTTTGCATTTTTTCCACATTTTTACAACAGATTATACCCCTCATCTTGGCCTGTATTCCTTTTAGTAATTCTGTAACACATCCATTTTCTAAGCAGGACAAAACAGTCCCCTTAGAGTGGAAAAGAATCAACAGAATTGTATTCCATTTATTTCTGTATAGTTTTTCTCATACAAAGAATCTGAAAGTGTCAGGAATATAATAAAGACACCATTTATCCAATTCTTTCAAGCATTATGTTCAGCTTCAGAACCCTTAAAAGCCTTATGTTCTAATAGGACAAATTATATTCCTTATAAAAACGCTGCACAGAGAAGTTACATCTGTCTTCCTTTTTTTTTTTTAATTTGTTATACCACTTTTCCATAGAACAATGTTTTCCAACTTCCAGAGGTGCTGAGCACCTCTACTTCACTAGAACTCTTAAAGTCACCTTTAAGAAAAAACAGACTAAAAATTATATACATTATATGAGGTGAGTGGTTATGAGCTAGCTTATTATGTGCAAATCAACAGCATAAGGGTGTCAGGTCCAACAAAAGCATGGTGGGCCTGGTGTAAAGACCTCTGTTGGTGTGCACTGTTCTGCTGCTATTGTACCATTCCTGACATCTGGAATATTCTGCTGAAGTTGGTTGTTTAAAGAAAATCTTGGGCCTGTCCTAACAACACTGTGATCCACATGCAGGGTAATCTAGATCAAGAATGTCTTAGTAGGAAAAAACCTAACGGTACTAATTTAGCCTCTTTTTTTTTCAGTTGGACTAAGCAGAGATTTGGAGAAGGAACTGGCATCTATTAAAAGGATTGATGCACAGGTCTTCCTAATACCTGTTGAGTCACTGTGGATAATTGTGAAGTAATAAAGTCCATGAATCTGCTGCAATCTCTAATCTTTGGTGTCTGATCCACAATTACAATGGCAGGCCATGGCCTCAGGAGCAATAGATACAGCATAGCCAACAACTGTGACAGTAAGCCATTAAGGAACTCCTGTTCTTCAGCCCCCAAGCTGGACTGGGAAATGCCAACATCTTCATTCAGTATATCAGAATCAGAATAGATTTTCTCTAAATATCTAACAAAAAGACAAAGTATCATATGGAAATGCACCTAAATCTTTTATTCATACTGCAGCATCCTGGGGGAACAACAACCGCCTCCCGCAACGATTTCTCCTCTCCTCAGCTGTAACAAAAAACCTCTCATAATTTTTGTTATAGAAAGTACAAAGAGACTAAGTAAAGCAAAATTGCAGGAACAGTTCTATTTGAATGACTGTGACAGCATGATCCCCTAAAATTGATAAAAGGAGGCTTGTGGTAAGGAAAAGCTATTTAGAAGAATCACTGTCTACACCAAGTCCACTCTGTATAAAATGATGCCATTGTGACCTCTTAGAAGAATTAAAAGTGTTTGAAAGATGATGAATATAGTAGCATGTACACACAGAAAATACCTTTTCTGATGTATGTTTCCTACAATACTAGGATGTGCAGAGGACAGTTAGGTGCCAAGTGATGAACAGAAACAGAGCCTTAAAACTGAGGTTCTGTGCAAGAAAGGAAAGGTTAAAGCTTATTTATCACTTTTGACCTACATGGCAGCCTATGCCAGACTGAGAATAAAAATAGGAGCACAAAGGGAAGGAAGAATGCCACGCTGAACAAAAGGAGAACATAAATTTAAGGGGAGAAATTATCAGTCAATCCTAGACTGACAGACAGCATGTCACCAGGCTCCTAAATAAGCCAAGAACATCCAAAAAAGGACTTAATTGTTTAGCTTATTCTTCTGTTTTGCAACTGTTCTCTCACTTTGACCACCTAAAACTTCACTCTTATTTTGAATAACGTTGTTTTCTCTGAGTTTGTCCAGAAACAGGGGAGTTACTGGACAACTACAAAGACACAAATTCCAGAGAAAATAAAGCAAATAAAACAGTAATGAAAACAACTATAGATACCCAACACATAGGACTAATTTGAAAATTTTCAGAGCCATATCTTTTTCTTTTCATTTTGAGGGAGTTAGCTTAGGGGCTGGTACTTTTACTGCAAGCATACCAGGAGAAATCTCTCCCCGCTTGGCACTAGCAAGAACACCCATGGCAAGGCTTAGGTGGTAGGCAGCATTTGTGTTACCTTTTGCTTTGGGTAATATCACTGGTTGTAATCCACTTGACTGGATGGGTTTTTCTTAAATAAAGAAAATAAAACCCAATTCCCACCAGTCTTTTATTAGCAGGTGGCAGAGTCTTGGATTTTGACAGAGTTGGTCTTTAGATAAAAAAACATGCCTTTTAGACATAAATTGTCAAAGTTCAGAGGGGTTTAAAATTTATTTCACGGATTGGATTCTGTAATGCAATCTTAGCCTGCCAGCATTCTCTTGGATCTCAACATAAGCATGCAGTTCAGAAAACTCTATAGGGAGTGCCATGCTTTTCTATTTGCTGTATGTAAAAGACCTGAATCAACCCAGCAAAATTCTCAGAGCATGGAGAGGGCTGAGAAGAAAAAAACTATACTGAATTATCTTTTCTTCTGCTCTCCGCACCAAAATAACACAGAAGAAACTGCACAGATATGTGAATCAGGAGACTAGAAGTTCTCCTTCCAGTTTATTCACCAAATAGCAAGATTTCTCACTCATATCACACGCAAAACCCCCTACCATACTTCCTTATTTTAGAGATGAAGCAACAGAGACCTAGACATTTCTAGAGATTACAGAGGAATTCAGCACCAGAATCCTTCTTCTATCCATGATATTCATCAGAGCACACCAGGACCTCACCTGCCAATATAACAGTAAATTCATGCTGTTTGTTCATGCTCACTTTGCCAGACAGCACTAAATCCACAGATGAAAGTGCAGTATGAAAGAGCACAGCAATTCTGTGCTCACAAGATGAATGGTAGGTGCAAATCTGAGTAGTTCAGCCTGGAGTTGCAAGTATTAAGACACATCTACAAACTCTGCTGGTGAATGGCAAACCAACTTTTCAGATAATATACTCTTACCTCCAAACATATCAAAGGCTGAGTTTTTATTAGTAAGGGTAAAATGTTTGACTGGAAGACTCTACCAAGATTATTTTCTGCTTTAGAAACATAAGCTTGCCAATGCATTAAGACTTTAAATTGCAGGGAGGTTAAGGAGGTTTTTCAGTTGTTGATTTGTGTAACTTAAGGTATTGCAAAGCTATATCCCTTATCTCTTCTTAAGTGGAAACTCAGATGTGCAGTATACCACACAAATTTATAATAATGACCACTGTGAAACACCAGTCATCCTTTCCTCATTTCTCTGGTTAGCAGATACATACTACAGATAAGCCAAATTAGTGGTCAAGATTTTATAATCTGTGAGATCGAAGTCCCACGAATGTAAAATGGAAAAAGTGGAAAGAGATCCTGTGTGGCTGGCATAGTCTCTAAAGCGCCATCATACCCTGAAAACACAAGGGAGCTGGTAGACTCTTTCTAGGGCTACTACCAGTTCAGCTAGCCCACTCACGGCTGCTACTGGAAGCAGGACACTGAGTTAGATGGTCCTTTTGAGTGATGTCCCAGATTTCAGGTCTTCTGAACAGTGACATTAAGACCATATGGCCAAACCACTGTCTTGAAATAGAGATCTCAAAAGCAAAACACAGACTATGAAGACGCGTTTTTCCCCCTAGGGTCCTCTGCCAAAACACCCTTGATGATAACTGAAGACTCTAAGGGACCACAATTTTAAGAAGCAACGCACCTATCATGATGGGTAGCTAGGTATCAGAGAGCTGGGTGCAGAATAGAAGTCCCAGCTAAGCACCAAAATGTCAGATGTTTGAACAGACTCACAGACTGAGAATTCTTAAACAAGAATTGAAAGACATAGCGTTATCTACCCGCTGAAGAGAAAGACAAAATGTTTTCTTTTTCCATCAAGTATTCAGACATTTGTGTTCTGTAACAAGTCACCTTAATAGATTTAATTATGGTTTTCTCTACCATGTATACTAATATATGCTGCTGAAAGCAAAGAAAGATATTTTTCTGTGGAGTGAACTGTGCTGATAGTAATGTTCAGTGGGATTTGCTGCAATATCCCAGACATCTTTAATATTAATACTGTGTAGTCAAGGTCCTTTTTATTTTTCTAAGAGCACAAAAAATTGTACATGTAGAAAGATATACAGTAGGTTCAGCCACAATTGCTCTGCCACTTACAGTCTTATTATCTGTTACATGGAAATCAGTGAACGTTCTTAGTTTTAAAACACAGGCTGAATTATTATTTTTTTTTACTTATCTTTGTGCAGGTCAAATTTACATAATAATACTAATTTGTCCTGTACCATTTGTCATTTCTAATTAAACAATGACCTGCCATGAGATGGCAGCACGCTCATAGCTAGCTCCGCAGGAAAGGTGAACATGGCACAGAGGAAAGTGCATCTGGCAGTCTACACTCAGATAAAGAAAAGACTGTGCATGTCTAATATGCAAGTGAAAGACAAATCCTCTTTACATCAGAATAGTTTAAAATGTAAGATACTAATAACATGATGATATAGTATTTACAGAACAGGACAGCTTTGCTTCTTTGACCAGTAAGACACTTCAATCAATACTGTTATTGCAGAGCTTAATCCAAATGTCATATGAGCCTCCTGAGGCCCAGAGGCAGCTGGCAGGAAATAACTGAGTTCATAAAGAGAAGGGAAGGCATATGAATGCAAATCTTCAGACTTTGTTTATGCCTGTCATGAAAGGCCTGATAGACTTTTTCCTCATATTTCTCATAATTTCGTAGATAAAAATGATCATAACCTAACAATGCTGAGACATACTCGTGCAAGAACTTTCACCATCCAAATTGCTGTAAACAAAGAACATTAAAATTGGCCAAATTCGCTATCAAACTACAGAAAAGATGGCAGCAGAAAGGATACCAGTGAGGAGATGATGACATCTGCGAGCTGGCACTGGTCATTACCAAGTAGTTGGGAGGTACCAGAGCAAAGGAGAAGGTTCAGCCGGAGAGCTGAGGGAGCATAATGAGGTAAATGAACACTTCCCAATACCAGGAACTAGAGGGAGTAAGATTCCTGTATGTGGGATTGGGGGAGAAAGCTATACCTCATTTTATCTGCCATACAAGCATATACTGTCTTGTAATCGCACACTCTGAAGTGGCAGCTTTGGGAGGATAGAGGTATACAGCATGAATAGCCATTGAAAACACAGGGATGCTATAGAATTTTTGCAGTGATAGCACATTGCTCTTTTTCTTTATTATTATAGTGAGAGAACATCATCCAGAAAGTCTTTGAAATAGACGCAAGACATACTTCATTATTCTCAGTCTGTAAAACTAAGCCAGAAAGGACACGCACTATTTTGCCTGCATTCTTTGTAGAGAGTTTCATTTTACGTGTTACCTGGCAATAACTGGAAGCAGCTTCTTTGAATTTCCTCTTGTTGGCCTATAAAGAGCTATCCAGAAACTGCCTTTTGACCACACCTCCAAAGAGCTGATATGGCTGGTGTTTTGAAAACCCAAGCAAATATTTCTTCAATGAAGAGCATGTCCCCTCTCTGCTTCCTGGTAATTTGGGGAGCTAAGATGCCGCCTTGTTCTAGCCACAGAAAGTATGAGCGTCACCACCACATCTTCTCATCCTTCCCCGTTTAGCAAGCTTTGTTCCTTCCTCATGCACCTATATAAACATGGCTGCCCCTTGGCGTAGCACTACTCTGGACCACTCAAAGATGGAGAAAGATATTGAAAGATGAGAGATACTGACATGTGGCTTTCAAAGCATGATGAATATATATACGTGTGTGTATTCATGTACATAAAGTATATATTTTTCATCTCGGAAGTTCCTACTTGCCAAGTTTGAAAAAACTGTCTTTGTAAAACAGATAGTAAAGCATTAACTGTATGGGTGGGCAAAGAAAACATAAGTTCATTGTTCTATGCTATGGCAAAGTGCAGAGCTCAACAATCGATAAGAAGCATTAAAGTGTAATTATGGTACTTTATATTACAATCCCATAATTGTCTTAGTAATTTTCCCAAAGTAATTTAAACGTGCCTTTTAGATATTCAAGCAGTGGGACTCCAGATATCATCATCCAAGATAATAGCCTTGAATCGATAACCAAACAAGAAAAAAAAGCCCCCACAAAACCCACAGGCCAAAAGAGCCTCCTTCTTTCTCAGTGTTTTTGTGTGACATAGCCAGCCAATAACTTGCAGTCCCACTCTATAGCTACAAACTATTTCATACAATTGAATTTTTCCTGGCAGAGACTTTCTATTTAAATAAGTGATACATTTTTAAGCCAAAAAGATCTCCCAGTCTAAACTCCAACATACAGACTCAGTCCTTTTTCACACCAATAATTTCGGTTTCATTGATGGAAAATTGGCATATATGATTGATATTTCTTCCCTACGATAGCATGAGATTTTTATTCACTGGAAAACATCATGTACACGATTTTACTGTTGCACTAGGGAATGTCTGATTTTGTTTAGCAGAATCAATATCGCCTGCAACATAAAAAAAACCCCAGATATACAAAAGTCTACGTGCATGAACGTGTACCAAGAATGACACAGCTCAGGAGAAGAAGGACAGACTGACGTGCTGCTGTCTATATACTGTGATCTGTATATAGAACACCATGAACTTGAACTTGGATATTGCAGTCTCCAAGAGCTGTTCCAACAACTTTAGCAGACTTTGGATCATATTCTTTTTCCCTTCTATTTATTTGGTGATTAATGTATGCATTCTTACATAAGTAGCACGAGCAACTCTTTGATTATTTTAATATATTTTTCCTCCAGACACTTTCCCTGTGCCATGTCACTGTGCTACTGAAGCTTCACTAATACAAAATCCATCATGATGTAACATGATAATTAGATCAGATTGCTGGTGCACAATGATATTCTGTATTATTATATTGTCATGTCATTTGCTCTTTTTGAGATAAACTCAAGATAATTTGAAACATCTCTTTGTCAACTTCTGCTGTAAGGACATCATCTCTCTCTTTTTTCTAAACAACCATAAAATAATAATTCTTAGGCAACAACGAAACAAGTAAACTCTACATGTTTGAAAATGGTACCTAATTTAATTTGGGGGGAAAGGATGGGGTTGAGGGTGGGAAAAGCTATAAAAATTTTCAGAATGCCTAAAATTTGCTGAGCTTAATGTTGGGACCTGGTCTTGAAATACCATACAGCTTCCCATCTTTTCATAGCAACCTACTAGATTTTCACCTGTATCATTTCTTCATCTTTTCTTACCGAACACGACAAACTTCTCTGTCAAAAAAGCATCTCAGGAGTCCTGTAGTAGCTTCTCTTCATCCTACTTCTTTGCCCAGCTAAGAGCGCAGCTTTTGGCTGCATGTTGGCATTCTTACTGAGAATCCGCCCACCATGTTCGTTTTACCTACTCTTGTTTTTACTAAAGTTCTACTATTAAATACAACTACCAATTATTTTTATTTTTTTTTTCTCCCTGCAAGTTACAATCATAGAAAGTATGAGTTTCAGTTGCAAGTGAATTGAGAAGACGACAGAAGAGGAGGTCTTTCACTAATAAATCCCATCATCAAAAAGTAAAACGCACCATTGCACAGAGCTGAAAAAAATTATTTTCTAATGAGTTGCAAGTTTGCCCCAAACCAAAATACTTTCAGGGTCAAAAAATATCTGTAATCTGATAAATTTCAGAAAGAGAATGAGTCCTCCACTGAAATATCAATCTTTTTTGTCTCGAAGTGGCAATTTTACTGAAGAGTGGTTCACAATTTAAAAATTATATATCACCCAATAAAACAGTACATTTATTAACTCACTGTTCCAGTACCCCCTGAAAATACCCAATTTGGCTGAAAACTGAAACCAAATTTCCCAATTTTTCCACTTGGCACCAGAGCAATCTATAATTGCTAAAGCCTATCCAGAAAGTTTACAGAAGGCATAGACACATTGTAAGACCACAGTAGAAGAATTAAACAGGACATAGGCACTTGTAACATGTCTCTGCAAACTGGGAATTCTGAACAGGAATCACCTTTCATTTTTAAGACAAGTCAGGAAAAGCCTAGATGCCTTTAGTCATGTTGCCCATGGATTTTGGCTTGGACTTATAGGACACTATATCATCTCACTTTATTGACTTCCACATCATCTTTCTTAGAATCAATTAAGCTTCTGTACCTATTCAGCCTGCACCAGTTTATTAACTATATCTTTCCAGTGCTATGAATATATGAGTCTGTAAAAGTCTGTTTAGTACAGAAAAAGCTCACTGCAATATTTGAAACAATAATCTTTGATTCCATATGTTTAGAAGATGAAATTGTGCTTTAACAATTCATAGATTTTTAAGGCCAGAAGGTATTTAGATGATTCTTTTTTTTTAGTCTTTGAATGCTTTTGTATTCTTGTAAAGAATTCTCAGTATTAGCAAAAGCAAAGTCAGCAGCAGTTCATTTTTCTACAGTTAGAAGGAAGAGATGGCAGCAAATGTTTACACTAGACAGCAACTGCTAACTACCTTTCCACAGTGACTTCTTCCCTACGAGGTGAGGGACTGACTATTTGCATTCTCAAGAATTTCAGACTGTTCTCACTCCTTTAACCTAGCAGACCTATTCTGCTACTTCAAGTAGTCATACTAAATTGGCAAAATAAAGGGAAAGTGGAGTGTGCACAGTTTCAAAACACGTCAAGAAATAATTTCAAGCTTATTTCTTACGTAGAAATCTAAAATCTCAAACAGTTCCTCCCGGGCCTAAACCTTATAATTTGTGTTTTGCTAAACGATCGTTCCAGAAGATTCTCTGTTACAATGTCTAGACTGGGAGAAAAGCCATAACTGCTGTTATTTTTTGTTCTTACTCATGTAAATGTTCTTCATTCAGCCAGCTAAGGGGATTACTCACATGATTAACAGATTTGAATATGAAATATATTACAAAGTAGACAGTCATATTGATATAAATAAAAGAGAAGAGATCCTGTGTAACAGACTGCAGAATGAGAGATGCAGACAGTCTGCAACCAAACGGGTTAGACTACTGTCAAAGAAATTACACCAAAAATGAGCAATTTAATCCTCACAGTCCATATCAACCATTTAAGAAACTGATTTTTTGGTAACACCATCTAACTCCACTTTATACATTTCTTCCACACCTAGAGCATTCAAATATAGGTTCAGCTCTTTTCTGTGACCGATAGCCCTCAGATTTTGTTGTTGAAAACTGGGGCACATAGCATGCTGTGAGGTGACAAGCACTGCGGATGGCCTAAGATTTGGATACTAGCATTCAAATGATGTTGCAAACATAACTCCATAGACAAAACACTTAACACATCACTCCTTTATCCTGTGGTTGTCTGGCAGAACATGCTTAGCAGACAAGTCTGTTTTGTTTAACCTTCTGCCATCTTTCTCATCAGATAAAGCAACACATCCAAAGGCCTTTCTCAACAAAACTTCAATCACTAGTAGCTAGTATTTATGTTAGGAAAAGGGGGGAGAAAGGGGAATAAGAGATGAGAATCAGAGTGTGATCGTTCTCCTGTAGGAGGAAGTCAGGGAAGCTAAGTACACTAGAAAGTGTTTACTTAAAAGGTTGATTGTTTCAGAATCTAATTTTAAAACTCCACACTACAGCATTTCCTTAAGTCAGTATTTAATGTCCTCTAAGCAGGTAGGATGGAAGGTAAGACAGATTACCTCAGAGGTGGGATGTTAATAAGCAAACACTGTGTGTCTGTTTTGATAGCTGATTCAAGGTCATTTAGCCTAAACATTGACACATGCTGTAAACAAGCTGCAAGCTCGAAAGAGGCTTCACCTGCCTACCTATGCTAGTTTTTTGTGTTTGGTGGGGGGGTGTTTTGTTTTGTTTTTTGTTTTTTGTTTTTTTAAGAAAAGACTGACCCTCTTAATTCTGCACTGGTCATGGGGTTTGGGATGCGTATTATCACTGCACTCCAGGGATAACGTGCACTATTATTACACACTTCATGGACAAAGTTCAGCAGCAGCAGAAATCTTCCAAGTAGAAGAGAACAGCCCAAGCCAAATGAATAAATCAGAGTCCAGCACAATAAAAACCAATCTCGTACAAGCTGGTTAAATGCATCTAGAGCATGACTGGTAGGGATGGAAGTCTACAAGGGTTCAGTTATCCTGAACATTAGAGAGGGCTATTTCAGCATACTCAGAAATGAACATAAAAGTATGTTTTCACAAGGAAGTGACTGATCAATATTTTTGGTGAAATCTTGATTTATTTTTTGATACTTTTGCAGGCACAGCAGCCAAAGTTGATTCAACACAGTATTAATGAGTTAAGTACCAAGTGAACCAAAAAAAAGGTATAAGGCACTGCCAAAAGCTTCTTGTGAGTAGGTGACAAATGTTTTTGTTTCCTCCCATGACATATGACATATGGTACAATCACTGACAATTAGCCTGAAGTTAAAGCAGCCTTGCATTATTGACATGCCAGAATAACTTTAGAGGAACATTGTGCTAATACAACAAAGATGAACTTTTTGCCCCCAGAGCAAGTTACTTACACTTGAATGGATGGACAACAGGTGCTAGTGCACCAAGTGGCAATGTTGTGAAAATTCAACAACCTTCATCAGTAGTCTACGCTACACTGAAAGTGCTAAAACATCGTGCATCCATGAGAACAATCATCAAATAGGGTTGGGTTTTTTTCCCCCTCTTAGAAGGAAAGCAAATGCAAAACCTTACCACTGTATTCATGGCATATACGAGAAGAAAGAATAAATGAATTTAAAAAAAAAAAATTAATTAAGGCTACACTAGAGGCAGAGATTCTTAAAGCAAACATGGTTTTGTCCTTTAAAATTCTTCTCAGAAAATTAAACTTATTGATGTAGTCTGATGAAAAGCATAAAGGTAACCTTGCTAAGACACAATAATTTCTAAATGTTTTATTCCTATTCAGACACAGAGATCTCTGTTCATTCGCACTGTGTTACACATAGCTGATGGAACCATTGTTAATCACAGCTTTGGGACATGGTCTGCAGCCTATATTCACTGCAATACAGAAGTAGAATCCAAAATTAAAGACAGCCTTCAAACCTTGACGTAAGTCCACAGTCCTTCAAAATAAACATAGATTTGCTGTAACAGGCAGCACTAAACTAGAACGCTAATCACTTTTTACTTCATTAGTGGATGCACCATACTCCTAAGTCACATGGAAGCAGTGATGCCCAGCCTCGTACAGGTGGGATCAAAGGCGCAGTCCACCAGAGGTAATGGAGTCTTTCCACATTATTAGAGCCACAGTTTCTTTTCAAGCCTAGTCTTTTTCCTTTTTTCTTTTCTCCTAAGTTTTCCCCACTTTTATGCTGACACAGCACAGACAGTAGCCAGTCTCAGTGATCAGCTTAGAAAAGCTAATTCAATTCCTAACTGAAAGCACAGTTTCCATCCGTGGGACCCAACTGCACAACAAGAAAAACCTCTTCTGCAGTTTCCCCCACAGTAGATGTTATTAACCCAGAAACATTGCCAACTTTTTCCTTCAGCAAGGTATATATTCTCTCCTACTGATGTTTTTACGTAACAAGGGCTTTACAAGCTTCAGAATAAAGTGTCTTAGACTTCAGCTTCTTCTCTGCATGAAAAGGCTAAATAGCCTTCTGTAATAAAGCCACAGGACTGTGGTCAGTAGAATGAAATTATACTTGTCTATATGGCCAAAGATTTAGCTAATTACATAATTACTTGTCAAGAACTTATTTTTTATATTTTTATTTCAAGCAGGAGTTAGCATTCAAATCTTTTTACAACTGTCTGTTCCCAAGCTTAAAAACACCTCAGTTAATAAAACAGACATAAATATAAAAGCAAGAGAATAGTTTTCTTTTTACACTTGTATCAATGACTAGTAATTCAGCTCTGGAAGTGCTGTTTGCTAATTAACTGCTACTGCACAGTCAGCAGCAGGTTTGCAGTAAGGTGTACCACATGCACGTGGTAAGAGCAGTTGGGGGGCGGGGGGGGGTTGGTTGGTTTTTTTTCCCCTTGGCAGTAGGGATCTGGAGAGAGGAAAAGTGAAGGTCAGAGAGACACAGGACCTACCTTCCAGGCTTCCTCCTTCACACAGCCTGGCAATCTGCCCCCAAGAGCGGCTTGCCATCATAGCCCTGTGGCTCAGGCACAGTAAATCACCTGCCCCGCAATGCAGAGAAGGGAACCAAGAGAAACAATGGCATGTTTGGCCTAATGGTTGATTCCAATGGTGCTTTTCAGAAGCAACATCTGTTTGCAGAGTGAGTTGTTAGCAGACCTGTTACACCTTTGTGGCACTTCCAAATAGGGGTTATACAACCGAACTGGAGAAGCTGCTCCACTGTCCAGTTAAAACCCTGCAGGTTAATGAAACTGAGATGATAATGGATGGCCTCTTTTATAAATAAATTATATTAATAGTGTAATACTGTAATTTACAGATGAAGAATAAAATAATAATTTTACAAGACCCCACTAACTTTAAACAAAACCCTATATATTTGGTTGGTTATTGAACAGAGTTGTGTGCTATGCTGTTTCATTCTTTACTTGTAGATTGCTCTAGTTAATATAATTTATTTACCATCTTTCAAAAGTATACTTGGGAGTTTTCAAACAGAAGAGATGCAGTTCTATTATGACCTTTCTCTACCAGTTGAATGCTTGTGGAAAAGCAATTCCATATAGGTCTCCACAAATTTGTTGCTTAATCCATCATAAAATTATGCATATACTATCAATAATCCTATCAAAAGCAGATGTTCAGTATTTTCATTCTGATTTACTCTTTGTATTATATATGGCCAGACTTCCTACCAGCCTGTGGACACGGTATCTTTTATAAAAGCAACAGTTATGACAAGTCTGTTTAAAAAAAATATTTACTACTGTAGCCTCCTAGCTATTTTTCAGAGAATTTAAGTTCTTTTCTTCATCAACCACTAGACAAAAAAGAAAAACTTTTTTCATTTACCTGAGGGGATTTCAAGACCAGTAGGCAAAATTTCCCATCAGTTCTGCAGTTAATTATAATCGGCTACAACTATGTTCTTAGACTGAAGGTTGGTGATCTTGCAATGGAAAAAATATTTTCAGCTGTGGACAATTAACAAACTCAGTAGACCAGGAAAAAAATGCAGACCTAATCTGTTAAAAAACAACACAAAACAAAAACCCACCAAACCCAGAAACCAATTCAACTGCATCCATTGCTTTGACAGCTATATAATTACATGGACCATAAATTACATTCAGTAATCACCTTGTTTATAATTTCAGTCCCTGTAAATTAGTGGTGTAATGGAATGAGATTTCGTAATTGCTAGACACATAGTGAGTACTCACTAGAGAATACAGCATAGAAAATCTCCCATCAAATTTGCTGTTGACCACCCATTAGGCTTATGATCAATAGATCATACAGCGATATAGAAGAGTGAGTCAATGGAGGTCCAGGATGCCAGTGTATATCAATCTCCATGAAAAATAAGGACAACAAGAACTGCCAAAACTACGAAGCCATGTGCAGAATAGAATAGCTGTTACTGCTGTCATTACTACAGTTCCGGTGCACTTTGCTTTTTCTGCTTATTATTAGGAAATAATTTGTAAAGCTTGGACAAGCTATGTGGATGAAGACTTGGTAAAGAAGGTTTCTATTGCCTCCATCTATCAGAGAGTGCAGGGAAGACACCTTGCAGACTGAAGTTATGAATTTTCACAACTGCAATTTCCCAATCCCCAGTTTATGTCTGAGATACAGACACTTTAGTGTTTTGTTAAGCTCCCATAATGTTGGCAGACTACACTTGCGTAGTATCAGACTGCTCCTGAGGAGTTTTACAGAGCTCTCCCATCTCTAATAAACCATCTTCAATCATAATGGTTGATAATTACAGTTTCTTTACATCAATAATACTTAGCTACACTTCCCACGTTCCACAAAGGAAAACAAAAAACAAAGCAAAAGCAGCATAAACAGTTTATATTTTTCTAGCCCACTAGGCAGAGAAATTTCAAAAAAATATTCCAGGTCTATCTGCTCTGTAACAGGGCTGTGCTGCTAGGAAATCCAAATGAACCGCACCTGTTCCTAACTTGGAGCTAGTAGCTAGAGGTCCTAATTACCTATCCAAATTTGAGCTGGTTGTGCAGCACCCTCTCTATATTAATCACTGTCCAACTAAAACTAATCCTGGCAGCAGAGATGATAAAGCAGCAAAAACCCCTGGGTTCTGAAGGTTAATGTGCACAGCTGTCATAGGCTGACAAGGAGGAAAAAAGGCTAGATGTGGGATTGTGCAAGTTTCTATATTCCACAGCCAGCAAGATGATGTGCTTTCACAGCTCTTTTCTTCTAGAGATACTGGCGTTGTTCCAAAAAACGAGACTATTCCAAATAGATGGGACTAAGTTGCCATGAAAATTTCTGTTTGTGGCAGGGGCCGGTTGTGTTAAATATCCTGATGCACTGTTTTCTTTCGGATGTCTCAGCTTCCATTTCTCCACATTGAGTTTACAGGTCTAAATTCAGATCAATAGCAACAATGAATGGGAAATGTGAGCTACAGGATGCTATTCCTGGAAGGAAAACAAGGACTCTGTACTAACGGGCACTATCTAAATACACAGACCAACCAATTAAACAGTCTACATACATAACCATCTCAGAAAGTCTTCGCTTCATAAGCCATGGTATTGTTTCCCAGACTACAGCTACTTAAAAAACATAAACAAAAAATACCCCTTAAAGCTCTATTTAATATGTAGGTAGAAAACAGATAATCATTTGGGAAACATGTTCTCCAAACCCATATTCAAATGAGTTTCATACCTCTCACGCTTGTTATCTCCATTTGCATCTCAGAGCTTTACTCTGGTTCTCCCGCATGCCCAGAAGAAAGGTAAGAGGGCACATTATGAACATCAGTAGGGAGGGCGGAAATCAGGCATTCACTGGTACACCAAGGAGGTTTCAGTGTTCAGTAATGAAGCGATAATCATCAAGGTAGATTAATGATTGTCTGAGAGAGTTCATTGCCTTGGGCCATTAACCCTCATGTGGTTATTAATTTTGCAAAAGACATCCTGTGCTGCTGAGGTCATTACTGCTGTTATTAGCTAATGAAAGATAAAACATCTGAAGTTCCCTCTCTCATATATTTAGATATTCACACACCCATTTCTGTATTGTACATGTGCCTGATTAAAGTGGCCATTTAAAAAGTAAACGGGGTAAGTGTGTGGGGAGGTGAGAGTACCCATAAGCAGGGTAAATTACCATAGACTGAGCTCTGTTCTGCCAGTAAGGCTGTTTCTACTGTCCCAAGCTATGTGATTTAGTGGAGCAGGAGCAGAGAGAAATAGCAACAATATAAGCTTTTTTTTTTTTTTCCTACATTAGGTAAAGCTTTAGCCTATAGTACTGCAGAGTTAAGCTTCAAAGGCAGCTGAAGTATCTTACACAAAGCTGCTTTGTGAGGGCTACAGCCTGCAATTTCTATTGCTACACTATTGTTGGCAACAGGCCACGCAGAAGCAAAGTTGCAGGAAAGGCCAGCGTAAGTGGTGATCCTCTGAGACATCATTAACCAGTTAGTGTTTAGTGCAAGTCCTCCCACCTCCATGCCTACCATATTAGGATGCTGTTCCGAATCAGCTTAAGTCAATGCAAGTTTGGTCCCACCTTTCCTCTGTATCCCCAACCACATATTCCTGCTAGCAAGGTGCGTATGATGGGATGGGCAGGGGTTGATTTAGCTAAACACTAATCTCTCCCCTTTGTGGGGTTATTTTTTTGTCTCAGTCAGCTCCCTGAACCAGCTCACCACACGCTCACCAGTGCCAGAAGGCAGCAGGGGCAGAGCTGACCATGCCGAGAGTGTGACTGAGAGCAGGAACAGAGCAGCTGTAATTTAGATGCGCTTAAGCTACCAGAGAACTTCACCCTCAGTTTGCTATCAGTGAGACATCAGCTGAATTCAAAGGAAAACTTGCAGACAGTTGGTGAAAATTCGGTCAAACATTTCTGCTGGGGGAGGACAGAACCTAAAGCTGCTGATGACACAGTTTGACTCATCATTTTGGCTCGGAACTTCTTTTTTCAAAGTTATTTTCAGTGCAATTAAGTGCAAAGACCCATATTGAGGGATAGCGTACAAACCCTGCAACAAGGGAGCAGTTCTTGCCTCTGAAAGCTCACAGTCCAAGCTAATAATACATAAAAAAGGGCAGGGACAAACAGGAAGAATGGCAACAGTGCAAATTTGTTTTCCACTATGGGCCGCGCGCAAGGAGCTATTATCAGAGAGCTAATCCTAAAGAAAAACAAGGCACAGCGCCATCCTGCATGAAACCATCTTGTGACTTCACTGTTCTTAATTTTCCATTTGCTTTCATTTCCGCTTCAGCCTTCAGTGTATAGGTCACCTTTACGCTTCCTCAGCACAAGCAAATAGTCTGCTGTGACTGGCACATTTCTGCATAGAAATGGTTCTGAAAAAACTGTGTAAAACCCCAAGAGGCTCCTATTGAAACTTAATTACTGGAATGGAGATGATTGTTTGGGTGCCTACAAAAAAAAAAGAAGACTGAAAGGTTCAAAAGACGACAGTAAAATTCAATATTTAAGTTTCAAGTCTGTTTTTTACTGAACGGTCATAAAATGGATAATAAAGTTGTCTAGACCACTTGCATATATTTATCTTAAAATGAAAGATGAAAAGAAAATTTAGAGGCTTCCTTTTTTTCCAAATACCGATCTTACTGCTTGATAGTATGTTAGCAAACTAAAGCTCATTAAAGTTTCTAAAGCAATAATTCAGAAAACCTGTAGCACAAATATGTAAGCTCTTCTGCATTTCATTTTTTGTAGAATTTAAAAGATCCAGCAATTTTTTTCAATGTGACCTTAGATATGTTTCACATATAGATCATAATGACAAATATTTTATATACGAGCTCTTTTGAAAGCTCGTAACATAACAAAGATCATGAGCTTCACAGACTGTACTATAACTATGAACTTAACAATATTAATATTTAATATGAATGTAACGCTACTCTCCACAGGCCTGGGGAGATGATAAACTGCTCAGGCTGGCAGTCAGCACAAAACTGTCGAGGAACAAAGGCCTACAGAAACTGAAGGTCTCGGAACAAAACCAACAACGCTTATAGTTCATCTGGGTATGAATGAGAGAGATGAACCAAAGCATGGGGGGAATTATTGTGGGGTAGCCACGATGCCTTGCTTCACTGAGCCATCAAGGGCATTTACATTTGTATTCATCCCCAACTCCAGTGAAATACAAGTGTGGCTGGTTTAGGAAAAAAGGTATTCAGTCCTCTGGAAAGTAAAATGACTCTGTGAACCTGCGAGCTCAGTGTTCACGAAGAGGCTGTGGCAGAGAATTCTAGATGAGAGATACAAGAACAGGCTGCAAGAAATATTGTCAAGTATAAACCAGGATTGTGTTTTATGTTGAGTTTACTTGTGATCTTTTGTTTCCAACCTTGCCCACAAAACCTTGACCTCCGGTCTTGTTAAATCTTTGCTTTGTTTACTATTAAACCTGCCTAGCGTTCAGGGACAAGGTGAATCAAGATAAAAATTGAAAAGTTTAGGAAACTCTCTTCTCAGAGACAGTAAATCAGGATAATGCAGAAGTTGTAGCCAAGCCTGAGAGACTCAAACCTTGAGCATGTTTGGGGAACCCAAGGTTGGGGTCACCTTTCCATCTATGTTACATCAAAATGAATGCTTGTATTGTCAGGTTTTCCTACCGGCAGGCAAACCTCAGCATCCTTCTTATACAAGCAAACAGCAGAGTTTCACCTCAAAACTCCAGATGAAGCAAAAACATCACAAAGAGAAAAGAAAAGCTTCCTGTAGGGTCTAAAAGAGAAACCAGAGGAAAGCTGTAAGAGAAAGGCTCAGCCCATATTTCGATTTCTGTTCTGAGAGACAGTTTCTCTGAAGACAGCTATTAGTTGGTAAGCAAGCGGTTAAAAGATGGTAAAATGATTTCTGTTAACCACTGTTTAATTGTTAGGTAAAAGAACCAGAATTGCCATGCTTGGAAACATGGTAAGCAAGCACCTCAGGTACAGCATAGGTTCAAAGGCAAACATGTTACCTACAGCACACCTTTAGAAGTTAAGTGGTTGATACTACTAGTAACAAATCAAGTTACGTTGTCACGGCATACATTTTAGGTGACAGACTGTAGAAAAACAAGATATGTATAATATAATCATCTTTTTAATGATAGCAGAAATGAGAAAGAAGATGATCACCCACTAACAGACAGTTAACTAAGAGACTGATCTATCTGCAAGCCAGTATTGAACCAAATTTCTTTAAGTCAATGAGAAAGTCCATCATATTGAAGGAGCATTAGCAAAGATATTTCAGTTGTCGGTTCTGATGAGGAATAACCAGGTCTCCAAACTGAAGTATTACTGAAGTTCTCACCACTTTGGGTATGATTTACACAGTTTATTTTTATTCTTAACAGAACAGTAAGTCAATCTCCATATTGGATTCTTCCACCTAATCAGCAATTTTTTCTTTTTAATTTCATTTTAATTGGTTCAACAAGACCAATTAAATATGTCAACAAATTTGTTTATGAAAAAAGTCAGACCAGGGATAAAGCTGATCAGGAATCATTTGCCTTCCATAGCAAAAATATTCCAAATAAACCCCTACATTTTACTGGGGAAAGTTCATACATGAAAAACAATAAAGATAGAGCTGAAAACTGAAATTATTTTATTTTTAACATTCCCTATGCCCCATAAATTTTCGTCCTCTCTCTGGCCACACTTGCTGGAGAAAGGTAATTTGAAATAGAAAGCTATTTTACAAGGTCAACATTTAAAAACAGCTCAGCTCAAGGAGACTTTTGTAAATATGTTTCAGCAGTGACAGGAACGCAAAACTTACTGTCAAACTATTCTATGAACATTCCCACTAAACATGTGCATGTGTTATCACATGTATTTACTGAATCCTCAGCAGCTGCCTAAAGATAGGAATGGGTTTTTGTAACCAAACAACTGCTTCCATTTGAGGCAGCAACAATAAATCTTGATAAAAATTTAGTCTTGGAAAGGAGTTACAAATAGATGATAATGGAGAAACTAGCTTTTTATCTAAAGCTGGTTATAAAAGAAACCTTGCTCTGACCATCATTGCCAATTTCTCAATATATAGCATCAGGAAGTTAAGCAGAAAGGCCACTGCACAACTATTCAACATCAATATCTTTAATCACAACCTCAAAACTCTATTTCAAAAGCAGGTACCAGTAGCATGCCTCTACCTGTGTGCTCTGTCCAGCAATTTTAAGAGTGTTTAATTAAAGTTTCTATCATTTTGAAAAACAGGACTATTTCAGGCATCTGTCATTAATCTGTATCTATTCATTTCTTTTTCAGTGTAGATTGCAGCTTTTAGAAGAAACTAGGGAAGAGCCAATTCTGCTCTACCATTATAGTGCTATTAACTTTGACAATGAATACATACAAAAGTTAGGGCAATGATTTAAAAGAAACATAAGGAAACATTCAAGAAAACATGAACTTTTTGAAGGGCTGTCATGCTTTAACCCCAGCTGGCAGCTAAGCCCCACACAGCTGCTTGCTCACTCCCCCTCAGTGGGATGGGGGAGAGAATCAGAGGAACAAAAGTGAGAAAACTCGTGGGTTGAGATAAAGACAGTTTAAGAGGTAAAGCAAAAGCTGCGCACACAGGCACAAGCAAAACCAGGAATTCATTCACCACTTCCCAGGGGCAGGCAGGTGTTCAGCCATCTCCAGGACAGCAGGGCTCCATCATGCGTAATGGTGACTTGGGAAGACAAATGCCATCACTCTGAACATCCCTTCCTTCCTTCTTCTTCCCCCAGCATTATATGCTGAGCATGATGTTGTATGGTCTGGAATATCCCTCAGGTCGGTTGGGGTCAGCTGTCCCGGCTGTGTCCCCTCCCAACTCCTTGTGCCCCCCCAGCCTGCTCGCTGGTGGGGTGGGGTGAGAGGCAGAAAAGCCCTTGGCTCTGGGTAAGCACTGCTCAGCAATAACTAAAACATCCCTGAATTACCAACACTGTTTCCAGCACAAATCCAAAACATAGCCCCATACTAGCTACTATGAAGGAAATTAACTCCATCCCAGCCAAAACCACCATAAGGGTCTGATTCCAAAAGTCCTTCTGTTATGATCTCCTAGAGTACCATCTTAGTTTTCTCAGAAAATAAAGTGGCTTTAAGAGAAAGGTATTTGAAGGAAGTGGAAAGGCTGTTTTCTAAGATAAGAATACTTTAGAGTCAATCACTATAAACCATCAGCAGCTAGATCATGTCTCCTTTATTCATGCAGTTGTGCTGAAGTACAAGGGCGAGGACAAAATTAGCAGAATCTAGTTAGTAGAACCCAAAACACATGAAAATGAAAGTCTTGAAGAGATTATATCCAAGCTCCAAAATGCACCTGCTTGTATAACTGTATATAATCATACACATTCATACTGCCCCATCTCTCCCTTCAACCCTTAATTCTGCACACCCCTCTCTCGCACAACTGTGTGTAAGACTCTTGCTTCTGATCACTACGGCTCTAGAGAACACTAAGTGATTAGAAATGACAGCAAGCAGTGAGCATGAACTTCATATTATCCTCCACATTGTCAGCAGATAGAGAACTATCCCTCCTCTGCAGACATGCTCATCCCCAGATTACAAACCAGGCACTGGTCTCATTAACCACACTGTGTCCAAAGAGGCTTTTTGCCAAGAACATGTTCACAATCCAAGCTCTTTTGGCCAAGGTGAATCACACAAGCAGCCAAGACAGAAAACTACCATCCCTGTTTGGACCTGGAACGGTTGCAGCCTGCAAGTCTGGGGTCAAAGTTAAGCTTATGGTAGATGGTGCCACCTTTCCAGCCAAGGCAGTGTGGAAATGGGGGCAGGCCGGGGTTTGCTTGCTCCTCAGTTACCTTCCTGTGTCATTAATTCAGTCTGGCTGAAAAGGGCAGCCCAGCAGAGTTAGAGGCGTGTATGTCACTAACAGATCCCAAATAGAACTGTAGAGGAAGAAACTGAAACTGGATTTTACCATCTGTCCTTCTTCCTATCTGTGTTTTGTGGGTTTACGGCCAGTGCTGCCTCTGGGACAGCAAAGAGAAGGAATTGCATTCTCCTCCCCACTTGCTTTGAGCCTGATGTAGGTTGTTATTCACACCGCCAGCTCAGCTGTTCACGTTGGCACACAGAGAGGAAAAACAGTCAAACTATGGCACTTTGCTTGCAAGAGGAGATACAAGTGCACAGCACATGTTTATGCCAATATATCCAGACCCGGGTCTGATCAGCCAACAACGTAACAAGTAACTGAGGCTGTATTACAAACATAATGTTCTCCACATGAAAAAGACCCACAGTCCCCCTGCAAATCCTCAGCTGAGACTCCACACAGCCACAGCACAAGCTGTTCGCGGGACACTAGGATGCACACAGCATGCCACAGGATTAACGATAAAAGGAATTTGCTTGGCCGTTTTCTGCTGATTTTATAGCATAGGCACCAGTACTGACTGTTTAACACACACCTTCAGCAATAGCACATTCTATTCCTTTTATTTAGGTGTGCACTTAGAAGTTTTGCTTATCAGGAGACTTTAGCTATTAGTAGAGTGAACTGCTTTGCTGTTCTGAAAAGATCTGGTCAAAGCTTACCTAAGGCAACAATTGCAGTTAGCATTCATCTTAAGGATAAGACAATGTATTAAAAAGCACAGCAGTGCCCACCTGGGAAGCTTCCAAAGATCAGAAATGCAAGACCTTTACTGCTTTGTGGTTCTCTCTTCTGTATACTTCCACAGTCTAATATTTAAATAAATAATTACCCCCCCACCCGCCAAAGGAACCATATCTATTTATTTTGTTGCACTGATATTGAGATACACTCTCTCTTTACACTCTCCCAAGGTTTCTGATAACACATTTGCTCCAGTGAATAAACATATGCCTCTTGAGAAGTGCTGAGAGCCCTCAACTTCAGTTAAAGTCAAGCACCTTGCAGAAGGCAGCCTAGGCTGATCCAGAGCAAGACAACACACTGATAAGGAGGGAGTTTACTTTTCTGCTTTCCCTGCTGCTTTTTCTTACAACATATATTTTTATACACATATAATCCTTATAATCTGTTGAAGCATGAGAACAGCATGTGCAACTTCTTGAGCCTGAAGCTACTGGTAACAGGAGAAGATTGTCCAACACCTGCCACGCTTAAGCTTTGCATTAGGTCCACTACCTGAGGCTCCACCATATGTGGTCACCAGAAATATTATTGTAATCGACAGCCTCCACAGGGGAACATTCATACCATTGCCTAGTGACTGGGTTATCCAGCAGCAGTGATTTCAAAGCAAATCATGCCACTGGAGTTTTGGAATTTACTGGTGACCTTTGCAGTGAGATACAGGTTTGGATCTCAGGTTGGGAAATCACAATTTTTTTTTTAAGCAGATCATATTTTCAAACTAAAGGTCTAGGATGAAAAAAAACCCAAAAAACAACCAACAACTCCTCTTTGTCTTAGTACTCTAAGGGCAGCAGTAAAAGGCACTTTTTATATTTAAGTTCTTAAACTTCCCTTCTTCTCACTCAACTATAAAGTTTAGTGAAGACAGGTGAATTTAATGGCTTTTTCATCTCCCGGCTCTGTCTCCCAGTTTTGTGCCAGGTTCAAACTAAACTCTTCAAGAAATAATTTCAAAATGAGCAAAATTATCATACTCGCATTGCTTTCAAATTATTTTACAGAGAGGACGTAAAGAAAAAAACCTCAGAAACATTCACAAAAAAATAAAAATTAGCTATCAAAGGGGGGTGGAGAGAGAAACACTGGGATTAATTTTTATTACCAGAGACTAAATTCTGATAGTGAATCAAATACATTATAGCAATCTTTTTTCAAAATACAATTCTTTTTCACAGTGTTGTCACCCAAAAATGTAATTAACATAAAAGGTTGAGAATACAGCTTTAAATAAGGACAATTTCCTGTAACAGCCTTTGAAACAAAGATGTATTTCTACTTTAATCCTGGATAGAAGATCTGGTTTTAATTTCCATAGAAATGAGATTCCCTTCCTTGTGGCAGAGCTGCCTGTAAGTACATAGTAATCCAATCCTGAGAGAAAGGACTCGAGTTTAATGAAAATTTAAACAGACTATAAAGAAATTATTCCCATTATCTGCAAATAAATAGTTTGGATTGTTCTTCCTCCTTCCCTCACTTCTCTTCTCTGCTACTGTTGGCAAATGTCTCAATGTGTTGACCTGCCACAGTAGCAAATGCTGTTGAGAAACTACCTTCCCTGCACAGTTGACTTCTGACTTCAAGAATCTTTCCACATCCATCGATACTGTTGGTGTTCACAAACAAGGATGTTTTGTCCCTCCGAATTTCCATGGCTTATTGCTCCCAACAAGAGAGCTAAATCTTTCTCATGGGAACAGTTGGATTTATCATTTAATGAGTGCTATGAAGCTATTCCTCTCAGACGTGGATTATAATATACAACATCCCTGCTGCAGAGCAAAAAAAGGAATTTCTATGGAGTTAGAACATACACCCAGGAATAAAATATACACAGACTTGTATGTGCACTTTAAAGGACTACAAGACATTAACGTCTTGCTATTAACTGACATTTCAGAAATTCAGGTTTAGTAGTTTAAATCAGACTTTGGAAACAATTCTTTATTACTTCACTGTCTTCATTAACACAATGGTAATCAAAAGTTGAAATTTACTCTAGTTCCTCTTGAGGATTTGGGGTTTATTTTTTGTTTTCCTATACTTGAATCACCAAGTTTGTTTTGGGCTTCCTGCATGACTTCAACAAGGCTGGGAAAGCATCCAGCCCTGAATGAGGACCTCAGCAGTTGGTAGGCAGCACTGTTTAAGGGCTGGATTCCAAGACTAGAGAGTTTCTTTTACTTCTCAGGGCCTTCTGATGGAGTAGAAATAAATGACTACACTGAAGATCACCTCCTTTCTGGCAGTCTGACATAAAAACAGAGAAACTGGCTAAATGGAGCATGATTTCATTTGGTTTTGATGGTTTATTTGTTTTGGCTGGATTTGTTAAAAAAGCTTTTTGAAGACTAAAATGTTGTTGCTAACAGCAAAATCTTCAGCTGAAAACTTATTTCCTACCCCTCCCTGATAATCCTTCTACTGTTGATGATTAATACTTTAATATGCAAAAGGTTTGATCTTGAAAAAACACCATGAGAACAGTGCATTGAAGAATACACTTAAGTGCAGGAATAATCTATTAATATCACATTTCAAGTGCAATGAATCTCTCAGTTTCACACTGTTTGAGGCCCCAGCGGTTGCAGCTTAGCAGGATGGAATCCAAAATTGCTGACACTGCCATCCCCAGGGCATGAGAAGAAACTGTTGGTTTATTGTTTGCTTTTAAATGTACAGATCTGAAGCTGAGGCTAATTAAACAGAAGCTCAGAAGCGCCTGAGACTTAAATGTTTATAAAGGCTAAAGGGGAAAGTTTCTTTGGGAGTTGTGTTGACAAACTGCTTAATTATTGGTTTCCAAAACTATTTTATAACTTGAGATAACACTTTAAAAAGCCTTTAAGAACTGAACATCTTATTAAATCAGTAGGATTTTCAAGATTATTTAATGCCATAGTCTGCATGGAAGGAAAGTAAAGTTTTGTGCATGGGAATTTTCAAAAATTCTGACAAATAATAGTATTTACATTAAGGCACTAAATACTTGTAAAAACTTAGTTCTTTGTAGCAGTTATTTCTAAATGCCTATTTATAAGAATTTAATGAAGGAAAGAGGAATTGAACCCAAGTATTCCAAGATTTTGCAAGGATTTTTACCATAAAAACCATGCCCTCTCTCTGCTGTAGTGACATACACAGATAAACCTCAAGGCAAATCTTTAAAATCCTTTAACACCATTTTTCACTGGTATCCAGAAAGGCACTCCTTCAGCCTTCATTTTGATCACTGATGTAATTTTTTGATCAAGACACATACAGCTGAATGAATAGAAGTAGGCATTATAGGATTACTTCAGCAATGGTCATCTTTTCCAGGTGGGAAGTAGTCCCACTCATCCATTTTAATTACATTACACTGATTTCAGGGATGTCCCAAGAAAGAGGATTTTATGACATTAATGAGGTCTGACAGTAAAATAACCCTTTGGAGTTTCAACAGACCAAGCTAGCATTGGTGATAACTGAATACCAAGAATGCTTACAACTATATGCCACCTACACTATTAACCATATACTTATAATCAAAGTTACAGTATACTCAGGAATGGAGCAGAATTTGACCAAGCTGACCTGAAGACAAACTGTTATGACAAGGAACGCTGAACAAAAATTACTATTTTACTCAAACCTGTGTGTTTTATGTGTATGTGTAACATAAAAGTTAGACTGTTCATAAACTGGAAAAAAAACTTTAGTTTTGCTACAGAGTTGACCAGTTGGGTTAAACATGGACTTCAGCATTTTGCATGAGACTAATTTCTGTACAAGATGACATAATTTTAATCCTTAATAATTTCTAATGTTGGCCAAGAGTGACAATGAGTTCAAAGTAGTAAATTCTATCCTTAATGCACTGTAGGAGGAAATGTTACAGCTCTTATTGCACTTGAACCTTTTGACGAGCAAGAAAACTACCAGACAATAAAACTACAGTACTTAAAAATGAGACAAATCAATATTTCATCACTCTGGAACACCCTTGTGCTTACTTAGATGACCATATTCACTGGAACAGGAGGTAACTTTATTGCTATCTAACAATAGAGTATAATCTTTAAAAGAATTGATTGAAAACTCATAACATTCAACAGCCTGCCTGTAATCAGGCACAATACTTGTACTGTCATATGCCCTAGCACTTAACAGAGTCAGCATCAGAAAAACAACTGACAAGCCCTACAAAATCTAACAGGACAATCATTTCATCTTAAATAGATATTCTTCCAAACACAGATTTAGGATCCCACATTGGACTAAGCAGCCCTGTAGTACCAGCCATCTTTCCATCTCAGTCCATCAAAGTATTGCAAGAGGATCACCCACTATGTACTAGATGATTAAGCTGTTTGGGGTCCTGTTAAGAAAATACTGGATAGCGCAGTGAGTTCTCATTTCAAGGAATTAGTTCTCAGAAAATTGAACTTCTGCATGGAGTTTCAAAACAGAAGAAAATGAAATGTGACCAACTGCAGAGAACTATTAGCAGACTAAGAAAAAGAAGAAAAAATAATTTCCCATCTAAAAAACCATTGACAACACCTGCACATTCTGGTGGTCTTGCCCATTTCACAAGAACTGCATCATCTTGAATTTGCTTCTCAGAAATGTGAGACTCCTGCTCACTTCAAGCACTCTGCCAAGCTTCCTCCTCCTTGGGAAGGAGTTGTTTGTCAACCTGAAGATTCTATTTGTTCTTTTTTCCTTTTACCTTCCTCTGCAGCATTTACCAATATTCTCATTCTATCATCTCTGCAGACAGTACACTCACAATGTCTGTTCTCTTTGTAGCATTGGTACTGACTTCCAGAAACACTGCGATCCAGATGTAATTTATCATAAATCATCTGAGACCAAAAGCAAACAAAAATTATAGGATTTCTCATTTTATCTGATTTCCAATATTTAGCATAGTTTTCTTCTCTGTCTTTATAATACCATTCCACCAAAGAACTTCTCTTCTGATAGGTACTTTGGTCTTTACCTTATGTGTTACTTCCACCATACCACTTGGAGGTTATAATCGAGATCAGGGTCATAACTATATTTGCACTGTCCAATCAAAAAGGAAAAAAAGTCCCTGCACTACAAAAATTATAAATGTGGATGATTTAACTCAGGAAAATATAGCGCTCTCTTCTCAGAAATGGAATACTAAATGAAATTTGCAACAGAGCACTATAAAATAGGAGCAGAAGCCACAGCCCCTGGGAATGCCTTAAAGACAACCTCTTTCTCACTCTACTAACTAGGGTTTTTGGACTTAAACTTTCTCCCCTATCCTTTTCAGAGGAAAAAAAAAAGAAACATCATCAGATATCTTCAGTGTTTCTCTTCCAACTTCAAAAAATATTTTATAAAGTTATATTAAAAAAAAACCACAACATTGCTGCATACCATGCCATACTGGTATTCCTCTTGGCCAGTATAAAAGTGAAGCAAAAGCGTTCCCCTCAGAGCAGAGGCTAATACTTGCTTTTTGTGTTGATTTGGCAGAAGCCGAAAGTCAGGAGCAAATGTATTACCAGGCTAACCTTCTTCTTCCACTTGCCAGTCACACCCTATATCAAACAGCTTATTGAGTAACAATCCAAACATAATGAGGTAGTGATTAACAAAACAGTGCTCCTGTAGCAAAGCACAGAGTAAAACTATTGCATCTCAATTACTGATCACAGGCAAACAGCAACCTAGTCATTAAGTAGGGCCCCCACTCTGCATGACTGATATTAATGCAATATTAGACTAGCAGGTGCTGCTTTGCTCTGTTAAATCTTCAGCAAATTCAATTTAGTACAGAAAATAAACAGACAGCACATTTGCTCCCCTCAACAAACATTTGCATATTTTCCTTACTAAATCTGGAGTTTACAGACTTATCTGGGAAAAGACACATAGACGGACAAGAGAGTGTTGTTTTTCAGGTCGTCTGGACATAAATTTAGTGGAACAAACCCCCTGTGTATAATGACATGCACAGTGATGTACCGTGGGTTCTTTTGTCACTTTTGCATCAAGTTTTACATGAGGATGAAAGTTGTGTCTGGTACATTAACCACAGACATTTCCCCTTAACCATAAGCATGGTTTTTTTAGTTCAATTATTTGTTCCTTGAACTAAAATTCTGGGGCAGATCTCCATCTGGCATTATTTGGCATAATTCCCTACTTATCCCTTTACATGTGAGAAGCTGGGTGTCTGCATTGGCTTTGAGGGATAAAAGGGAATTCTTATGCAGGCTACATGAGCTCCCCACTGCTTTTACACAATTCTCTTATGTGAATTCTCCCACTAATTTTATTTGGATAATATATATTTCATTTCCTGTTTCAAGGTCTACATCTGCAAACATTAA
The DNA here is from genome assembly GCF_000737465.1 of Haliaeetus leucocephalus. Lineage (NCBI taxonomy): Eukaryota > Metazoa > Chordata > Aves > Accipitriformes > Accipitridae > Haliaeetus > Haliaeetus leucocephalus. Next base: position 5,605,105 of record NW_010973082.1, read on the forward strand.
TACTTCCCAGTAGCTTACTCACTCCATTAATCAAGTGCTAAAATTGCACTGGTTAATTTATGCCAATATTTATACAGTAATTATCTACAGTTCTTGCATCATAAAATCTTACCAATCCTAAGAAGCATTTTTTTGAAAACAGATGGAAGAGCTCAGGGTTTACCAGTGTGGCTCAGCCTTCTCCTGAAGAAAGCACAGCACAGAGAGGGTCCATCAGACAGCATCCCCATTTTTTTGAAGCAGTATCAGTGCAACCAGTGCTTGCATGTCACCAGTCGAAAGCAGAATAGGTGTTTCCCCACACACCCCCGTCATTAACGTTCCTTTAGAAAACCACACTGTAATTTCAGTCTCCCCCAGTTTTGGGGAATTAGAGTCTCATTTGAATTCCACAATTACGACACGGGCTAATGGCAACTTGTTTCTGCTGATTTCCACCCCACCTGCCTTGGATGTAAGACAGAGTAGCAACAATTGGAGAAAAACAGACAAGAAACTGCATGGAAAAAAAATCACCAAATATCAACTTGCTCATCTACGTACATTGTTGTTTACACAGACTTATTTACACACTTGCAATAAATCCCATGAGAAATGGGTACTTTAATGAAGAATATACCAAAGTATTATCAAATTTATGTGTGGAAAATCATTATTCAATTAGAAACATTTTACTGTACTTTAAAGGTTACCAAAGAAAAAGGTGCAACAGCTTAGATGTAGACCTTTCTTTTCATTGTACCAATGGTAGCACTGTGTGAACCCTTTGCTTAAAAATAACAATGCTAATATCCATGTGTCATTTAGAACAAATCCTGATGGCAATGCTCTGAGTGTGTTTAAATCACTGCTTTTTCAAGCTGCCTGATGATAGTAATATAATAAAAATCAACCTTACAATCTGAAGTAGTGTAAATCAGAACATTGTCAGCTTCGCTGCTTTTTCTTACCTTGCTATACCTAGGTTTGGAGAATAGTTCTCCAGAGATTTTAACTACAATTAATAGTTCTCTTCTTCCCTGACCCACTTTTTCTGTTGGAAATCAGCCTTGCTGGAGCTTACCTCAGAGATTCAAGCCTAAAAGATCTCCAAATCTCTACTGAAACCATATATACTTCTTGGCAGCGAGACTTCTCACTCCAAAAACCGAGAGCTTTAGTTTCTCACATGTAATGATTTAATCATGTCCATTGTACTAGAAAATAAGTAAGCTGCTTCAAGGTTTTCCAGACAGGATACAGATCTATACATTATGTATTTTCCTCATTTATTTCGTTCATGCTAGATTGTGAGCCTAATTGATCATAAACTGAGAATGATAGTTCCACTAAAATCAATGCATCTTCTTGCAAAAGGCATTCACTGACATGGATAACGTGTTCAATGTCTGGATCTGAGTTAGGTATAAATGTTTCCACCCACAGCCCCAGGGTCATTCTGCTAACCAACTCCTGATGCTAATAAGGACCAAGTGGCAAACTGTTAGGTTTTTGAGATCACAACTTGTTCCAGTTTTGGTTTTCGGGTGGGGGGGGGTTGGTTGGTTGGTTTTGGTTTGGTTGTTTGTTTTTGTTTTGTTTTGTTTTGAAATGCCAAGGGGTTTCTACCACTATATTTATGCATGTGATAGACTTAAAAGCCTAGCAAACCATGAAAGATGGAGAATGCCAAAGAAGCTGTGCGCAATTGCTTTTTTTTTTTGGCGACATGGCTCAGTCTGGAAGAGGTTCCTGTTCTTGCCTTATGAAGGCTAGAGGCCAAAGTACAGTTTTCAAAAATCAATGAACGTATTTAGGGCCCAAACCCTAACCAAGTATCAATGTAGTTCAGTTTTCCTAGCAAATGAATTAATTTGGGGAATAGAAATGCAAGTCCTGGGGCATTTAGCTACATATGGAGACAGAAAGTCAGTAAGAGGAATGCAAAAAATAAAAACTTGGTTTTAACACTATTTCCTGAAATGGAATACACTGTTGCTTTTTCTGTGACCTGAAGGTAAATTAAAATAATTCGGCTTTCTGAACCTATGACATATTTGAGATGGTTATACCCTTTTTTCTGTTGTTATATTACATTTCCAAAATATGCAATACCTTGAAGTTTGTCTACATCTAGATTTTACACAGAGCATTTTACTAAAAGGTCTAAATTGAGCAAACCCTTAATTTATTCTTACAGATTTCCTTAATAACTGGAGTTTTAATTTTGGAATTAAAGCTTAAAACTGGCCTGGAGGTATGCAGAAAGGCTTTTAACATTTAAATTAATTATTTTCAGAGGAGGAAATTTAAAAAAGGACAACACTATTTCAAATTATCCTTTTATCTTATAAAAGGTCAAGAGAGTAACCAAGTTCAAAATTAGTTTAAAAAATGGTATTCCACAGGATCAGGATACTTTCAGAATTCAGACAGAAAACCGTATTCTTGTAGGTACTTCCAGAACAACTGCTGAAACCATAACACAATTTTTGATAGTTTGATCAATACTAGTTTAAGCAGCGATAAAACTTGCTTTGCACCAAAAGTCAATTTTGTACACAAAAGGGTGAGCTCAGGAGTTTTCTAAATAATTTTTGCTATAATAAAAGTGTTTTACTCTGCCACTTCAGGACAAATCGATTGTCAGACATACACCATCTGTTTCTGTGAAAATTGGGGCAGAAAATATATATAAACCTACATACTAAGATTTAAACAATAATCAAATGAAACTTGCAATAAAACAGAGTGAGCACTTTATAACAGAATTACTTTTAACACAACGTATTTTACCTAAATCAGAACAGTCTTTCTGTCTCTCTTGGATGGTTTCTATTCCTTGCAAGACTGCTAGTCTAAAGCAAGTCTAAAGTTTTCAATGTGTGATGGCATCTAATATAAAAGGGATACGTTCTGCACAAAAGGAAGATATTTGTTTCCTTATCCCCAAGAAGGTGTGCAACTTCTAGACAGAAGTCACAAGTTGCAAAAGTTTTAAACAATGCACAGAATTTCAGACACTTAAAGACATGTTTCACATCGCAAACGACCTTTCCCAGATGTACAGACATTTCTAGGAAGAAAACTCAGGATACAAGCATTTGAACCCACTGCATTTGGAAGAAACTCTTTTTCATATTCCCAAGCCAGAAGTAAGTTTCTCTGTGAAAAATTAATCTATTTAAGTCTACAGTTCAGTGCTGTTAACATGCAATGTTTCACATGAAGTGTAAGATAGGTCCCTCAGCAATTATTAAGGTACATTACAACGTTATTCTAAGTGACATGAATTATTCTTGTAGTATCAAATGCCTGAAAAATTCTCCTTCTCCTGCCTAACCTGCCAGATTTCACCAGGGGACATCATCTTTTGTTTCAAGGGGCATTTGAATCAGAACCTGAATCACAAAGAAACCTCTGTTCCGTACGACTGGAGTCTTCCTTGCCTTTGCCTAGAAATCCATTTTTACAATGAGGAAATCTCTGGAAGACCTGTAGGAAGAATTCTTTACAGAGAAGGATAGACTCCTTCAGCAATTTGTATTTCCTGTTTAGGTGTTCAGTCCCTCTTATTCTGCATTTTATTTTGCATTTTGACCCCAAACATGGACCTTGCTGGGTTAGAGGCAGAGTTACCTCAAAAGGCAGCAATTCTTAAACATGGCATAGAAGATATAATTCCGTATTCCACAATAAATCAATGGGACCATTGTTTGAGACAGGTGAGCAGAATTAGGCTTGTTGCTAATAAAAAGTTGTTCTGGATGAGACAAGTTATTACAAATATTACTAACACTGTAAAAGCTGCATGGTGTTAGCATCATTTGTGGAGCAGTAGGTGAATATGAATGACTTCATTACCTCAGTCCCCAAACAGTTCCCATGTTATCATCCATTGGGATTCTACCCAGCCCATGTTTTCTGTCTCTGTGAATTCTCCATTTTAAACCCAGTAGGATGTGCTCTATGGACAATTTGCATTCTCTGTTCTATTTCTTTACCAAAATAAGTTACATGAATACCTGCTGATCTTATGTACCTTCAATATTACATTACGAAGTGACTTCTCAGGGGGCTGCAAAATATGCTTTTAACTCTTAACCACAGACACCAGAAAATTAAGCTCTCTCATCTCTCTTTGTACATACCCACCATATTAGTCAATGTACTTACTAACTTTAGAGTGGGCCAAAACAGACACAAGTTTTAAAAGTGAGAAGGAAATCTTCCAAAGCCTAGTTGTCTGCTATCTCATGATGCAAACATCATATATGTATAACACACTTCTCCTACTTCATGCTGTTATCCTGCCTTTCTCTCCTCTGCCAATATATTAGGCCAAAACCAAGAGCCAATTTCTCTCTCAGCAAGAACAAGCTGTTCCTTCCAATAAGCTTTTATTTTGATTTCTAGAGAAATAAGTTCCACACCAGGGCTCCAGCATCTTCAGAATTAGAACCGTTTTCTGTGCATTCAAGACTTAAGCCAGCAGAACAACATTCTCTGTCATTTTATGGACAACATAAATGTGTTTGATCTAGAGAGAAGCCTGTAATTTCACCCATGAAATCTTGATCACAGAATAGAAAATGGGATAGCCAAAAGAAGAGTATAAATAGCAAGCAAAGACAATTTTATAGCTCTGAAATTTTTTTCTACACATCCACATGCTAGGTGAGACATCTGTACTGCTTGCAGATATATCCCCACTCCTGGATTGTAAGTAAGGTTGGCTGCATAAAGTTTCGAAGCAGTTTTATGCAGTCTTGTTTTAGCTCTCAGTAGAAAGAATAAACATGTCCCAGAGTGGCACAACCCAACAGGAAGCTTGCCAGGAATTAATGCATCAATTCTGAAAAATGAGGCGACTTCATGGAAGAAAGTATGCTGTCTTTCTCAATTTAAGGCTAAACCAAAAATATGTCTCAGGCTGGACACAGAAAATGTGTCTGACACATGAAATCCTTGGGCAGAAAAGCAACTGTTTGAAGAACTGGCTATCAGTTAGAACTGGGAGTTGGGATATTGGTATTCGATCCAAATTTGAATTTCCATCATGATTGCTTTTTGTTTCTAAAACTACTGCTTGCACCAATTCAAGCTATAATCTTGCCATAGTTTTTTCAAATACAACATGCACTATACAACGTTTAAACCACCTTTTCACCCTCTTTGCACACTTCCTCAAAACTATCAGCTGTGTCCATGAGATGAATAAGCAATAAGCACCTCTGATTACTGCTGTATCACAATTAACACCAGGTCACATCTACCTGTATGCTCTGTATTATGCTGCCAACTTGCTGCCGCCATAAACCCAACTTCACCTGCTTTATAGCTGCTTTGTGCCTGTGGAGTGGTGCAAAGCAGCTGCTACGTATCAGTGATTCCAGCTGAATAAAAGAATGTTAATGAGGTGGAATTATCCTTTTGATATGAACAGTCAAATTGCAACTCCTTTGCTGTGGGATTTAGGGCCTGATCCAAAGGCCGCTGAAAACAACAATTCATACTTGGCACCAAAGGGAGCAGATGCTTATTGTGAGCAGATTCTTAAGCGGAGTCTTTCCCCCCACATACACAGTTGGGGCTTAGATCAGGCCTTAAGCAAAGAAAATTTAAATGGTTCATTCCCCTTTCTCTCCTGATTTGTAGCCATCCATAAGCTTTGAATCATTTCTAGTGACATTCCTCTCTCTGGAGGAGAAGTCGGGTGCCCACAGTGCCAGTCCCAGTGCTCTGCCTCTGAGCATAATCACACCCTGAGAGTCAATGAGGTGGTTACTGCCACAGAGAGGGTGGGGAAAAGATAACTTGTTAAATTACTAAGATAAGAATGTCACTATCACTTTGTGTCTAACCCTTTTGAAAAAACTATATAGTTTGATTTGTAGGAAATAGAATTTCTAACTCTAGCTTTGGATTTAGTCTCCTATTTTTATGCATTTACATGAGATGTAAATCTAGCATATTTAAAATGACTGGTGCTACACAGATGATGAAAGCAACGCATAAAATAAGTTTGAGCTTCACTTCCTAAAGGCAAAGAATTGCTGTTATGGAAAGAAAAGGGAACGGAAAAAACCTCTCTTCCTTTTATCCCATAGTATTCATAAGGAAATTGAAAGGCAGGATTGTATTCACTGACCACACTTGGAGGACTCCTTGGAAATACGTTTCAGGTCACTTCAGGGTCAGTTTGCATCAGTTCATCAGAAATTTTTAGAGAGGAAGGGAGGAGAAACCAGCTCATTCACTTCTGACAGCTTCATCGAGAATCTTTAAGGTGTCAACAAAACCCAGGCTATGCCATTTGCCAGCTGGAATCTGGACCTGGACAGTTTCACACAACTGTCATAATACTCAAGACATTGGAGATCTCAGATGTTTGTGCAGCCATTCTGGGAAAACTGAAGCTGGGTTTGTGCTGCTGATCGGGAACACTGACATGACAAACAGTTCTTGCAAGGGGTAGCAGCATATAGGGATATGTAGATATCCCAGGAACCCCATGCACTCCAAATTAGTCCTTATCAGAGCTAGTGACAATCTGGGCTTCTTTGAGGGTGGTATCTGCAAGCACAAATCATGTTCAAGGCTCATAGAAAGTACCTAGAACTTCAGTTCCACTCGATAACCGTATGAAGAGCTAGGTGATAAACGTGGATAACCCTTGACGGAATTATTTGGTAAAGTACTGCTTACGTTTGGAAGAAAAAAATAGGTGATTTCACAAAACCTAGAGAATCTTCTTTATAACATTACATATTTCTTACAGGATTTTTTCCCCTGCTAGTAGAAGGCCTAATATTATAAAAGCAACACGCCCCTTTTCTCATTCAAGACAACACACAAAGCTGTAGCAGCTTCTTAGGTGGCAAAAGCTTCCTTTTAAGCTATTTAAAGCAATGTTCATTTGCAACGTGAAAAGCTGCATACTTTATTTTAAAAAGCAACCAAAACATGAATGATTATGCCAGAATATTTTTGTATCTTTTAGAAGATCACTTCCTTCAAAGTCTCAAAATCAGATAAAAACATACAAGCAATTAAGAAAATCTCTTTAGATCAGAGCAAAGGTTGAAACATTGACTTCCATTTGCTTTGCAGCTAGTTCAGCCATTTTCTTTGTGCAATTTTGAGAAAATGAAAATTCTCCACTTGCTCACACAAGCAGCAGGGATTTATATTGCTTAGCACTGGTGTGCACAACTGCAAAAGTAAAAGGTGGTTTAGAAAAACTTCCATTAGAGCAAGCACTTCTCTTTCAGACTACATTTCCATGCAGAAGTATGTTGTTTTCAAAAGAACAAACAAAACCTGTAAACTAATATTGCAAAGCATACATATATGAACAATTAAAAAACAACAGCAGCTGTCTGCTGACTGATCTTCATGGATTATTTAGTTGACCCTTAGCAATGACAGGCCCTGAAAAGTCAACAGGAACATGAATTGTCAGGTGGCTGATGAAATAAAAAAACAACAATACAGCAAACAGAAAACTTAGAGATCAACCAACTGAAGAATTTTTTGTTTCAACTATCTTTACCTCTCGAGTTCTTTAATACACATAGATCACATAGGTATAAGCATCTTGAAAATAGGAGGAAATAAAATTGGAGAACAGTAATTCCTGCAAATAATCCTGAATGAATGTTGACTGCAGATTGCTAACTCTCCACACACCACCACCACCACCCCCCGCCCAGTAACAGATATTCAGTTAGCTGCCACATAATGCAAAGAAAAAAACCCACAGAAATGTAAAGCAGCTTTTAGGATGCACTGCCTATAAACACAGACATATATATTTATGTATCTCTCAATAGGAAGTAGAGCTCTTGCCTTCAGAATTTCTCAGTCTGTTACCTCTAATGGGCTAAAGATACATTCTGAATTTAAAGAAAGTGAAGATTCTCACAAAACTTTCAAGACACTAAGAGTCCACCTCTAAGCTGGACTAACTGTGAAAAGACAAGGGAGTATTGCTAGCATCAATATTGCTATAGTTTGGTACCACGAAACCTCTGTGGTTTGGAAAAATACCCAAAGCTTCTAAAAACCATGAATGATAAAATATGTGACCACAAACGATTTCTTGAGATAGCTGCATTTGCTAACAATGCAGTTATCAGAATTGAGCACTTCAGTGTGTCTGAGTCACCCATAAAGGGAAAAAAAAAAACAACAAAAAAACAAAAACAAAAAACCAAACACAAACCAAAAACCTCAGAAAGAACTACATAGATCCCATTAAAAAAAAAACTAAAAGAAAAGTCCGTGCCAAAGTTGCCTAAAACTAAAAAGACCACTCTACACCCACATGCTTTCTTTTCCATTGTATTATATTTGAAATATCCCTCATACACTTCAATCAGGCTTTCTATTACCTCTACAGATGATACATTTTGCTCAGTTTTTATTTTAATGTCACCTATATGCATAAGACAAACTGGTCTAAAGCTCAGTGATATTTCTATTAACAGAATAAAAGCTTTGTAAATAATATTTCTTCTAACCCTGGGCTTTCAGATAAGCTGAAAGTTCCTCACAGCAGAAACAGCAAGTGCTTAACCTACTCTGTAGAATCAGACACAAGAGGCTCTTTTCTTGCTACAGTAAGTTGGCCCCTTTGTGTGCCAGCTTTATTTTCCCAGGTATCACCTGCCTCCACAGATGTGCATCATTAAGATCAGAACAACCAAAAGCAATATTTCTACATAATTAAACATTTTTATGTAGTAAAGTAGGTATAGTACAAAAGCCATTAAATGTCTCCCGTCAGGAACTTAGCTGTCAAACTCAATACGGTGTTCTTAGGAAGCCTGGATTCAGGACTTACATGTAAAAGTGATGGGTGCTATAGAAAAATTTAAGATCCATTAGCAGGGGGTTTAAATATAATGGTTACATCTTGCATCTGTGAATGCTTTTGTGATCAGCTGAGGCAATGCATCCCACAGAGAAGTCCATAAAAATTGAACATTTCACTAATGATGTTTCTATACATTTTTTGTGTACAACTTCAAAAAGAACAGATTTATGCCCTTTTAATTAGGGATGATGCATTAGAGCAAGTCAAAAAAAGAAAAAAAGAAAAAGGAAAACAATGAATCTCAGGTGAAAGAACAATTTATCTATTCAATTTTATGTACTTGCATTCTAGCAATATGTTTGAATGGACAGCTTCAGAAACAAACTTAGAATACTATCAACTTTTTCATCATTAGAGTCCTTTCATAATGTATGATACCAGTATGCGCCCAGAATGAAACAAAGAACATTTTTCTATACTACTTTCAATGAATCCTACTCAGTTTTGTTTGTTAGGATAACAAGTGAGGTTAGGGTGGCAGATACCTACCTCTGTTTCTAGCGGATACATTCGGGCATTAATGTATATGATAAAGCTGGATTTTGAAGCGCAGAAATTCAAACTTTCTACCTAGCAAACATCTTCAGTGGGGTTCAATGCTTTCTCCCCAAAGCACAAGGAACAGACTAACTATGAAAATATGAATTCCCTATAAAGGATAATGATACTTCAGTCAAATTAATTTCTGATATTTACAAAGTTTCAAAGGCAGTTATTCCTAGCTCTGTACAAGTTAAACAGGTAAAATGAAAAGCTAAGAGTTGCACTATATGACACAAATGGTACAGCAGAGCTATATGAATGCTAGCTTTTGTTATCAAAACCCAATTCTTCTGATGGAAAAAGTACTACATTCCAAAAGCCTAAGGTGGGGGAAAACAGCAGGGTAGAAAGCATAAAGAAAAAACATTAAAAACCCCGCCTGGCAAGTAAGGGAGACAATGAAATACCCTCTCTTTTTCTGACACTGAAGCAAAAGTAACCAGAAGTGGGATAAAAATAATTTCCAAAGCTATTTTTTCTGAAGAAATTTTTCTTTTTAATTAATCACTTTGTTGCATAAACGTATCTGTACTCATAAAACTATTTAGGATTTTGTCAAAACAGAATGTAAGTATCTTTTTTGACAATCCCTTCCTTCCTTTTAAAAAAGAGCAGATGCAAACTTCATACTTTTCTTTCAGCTACACTTTAAAATTCTCTAGTATTCCTGGAGGTACAGATACATCCAACTGCAAAAACCAAAGGAAGTCCTTTCAGAAGAGAAGGATCCAAAGCTGATAAGCAAAAAACCCCCGAAGTCTCAAAAAGAATTCATTAAATACCACTAATTTGTAGCCAGAAATTGCATACAGAGGCTCTGATTCTCAAGGACTTTGCTGTGTCAAAACTAGGTTTAATTGCTTAGTTGAACTGAAGGCAGAAGAGCTACTGAGGAATTGCAAAGCTACAGAGTACCACAAACAAAGGATCTTATGCTTCATCGTTTTGCCTATTTCAGAGTGAAGACTACATTTGATTGGGAAATACTTCCTCATACATGAAATCCCCACAGGTCCATTTTGTCATGCAATGACTCCATCAGTGCCAGCCTTGATTCGGCTCCTGCAAACAGAGAAGGATGCCTGCCAGGACTCATTACTTCCTATTATTCTATCCCCTTTTTATTACATACTTAACAGATATCATCCCCTTTTGAAGCTTTATCTAGCTCACATTTTGCATTTAAAAAGCCTGCCAGTGATTTTAAAACACTGTTCTATCACTAAAGATAGTAGAGCAAAGCACGCTCCATGCCTCATCCTGACAAGAGACACAGCTTTACACAGGCTGCAAGCATCTTCCACTATGCCTCCAGAAAAACAAATCAGTTGCATGAGCAATAGATGGAGTGGCTCATTGGTGTTTACTTACAGTTATTGTGCCTGCTAACACACTTCAGGACCTGCTATTAACTCTTTACCTCACCTCTGCTTTAGTGGCCACTCTGCACTCAGGCAGTCAATTCTCCATTTATTTTAAGCTCTGTTCCCAGTGGCATTGATCCAGGGCAGGGGCTTGGGCCAGGCCCCTGAAGTGCTGTCATGTTTCTGTCAAATCAGTAACATCTTCTTACACTTAGGGTGACTTCTTTCTGTACAGGAGCACCAAACTATCATATATTTGTCTTCTCCTCCAAGTTCTATCACATATTTGACCAAATATTTTCCCTGTTAATAAACTAATTTCCATAACTAACAATTTTAATCTACTTAAAAAAGGCCTCATCTTAAACTTCCTAAGTACTATCAACTACCATAGAAGCATCACGGCCCTAATTCAAACATAATTCCACGACTGAAATGTCTGGAGTATTTGATACTACAGCAGCTATAGGACCAGGCCACATTCTGTCCCCATCTTACATCTTGCTGGGCCAGGGGCTTCACAACAAAATTTAAGTCAGGACTGACAATTTCAAGCCTCTAAACAATATAATCAATCAATGCCTAAAACTGCAGGATAAAAAAATATTAAAATCTTGACAAGTTAATTGAATTAGTCAACCTAATTTTTAATAAACTCTATGACCTTCTCAAGCAAAGCTCCTATGAAAATCAACTGATCACAGGATGTTATGTTATGAATGTCTACTGTTTTCATTGAATTTGGCTAGTAATGGAGCCACCATAAAGGCAACCTGGTGAACATACTGACAAAGAAGGATATCTCCTTAGCTGGAGGCCTGAGACATCCCTGATAAGCTCCGTCCCTTGATGGGGAGTAGTTGGCAGGGCAACAAAACATTGTTGGGTGCAGGACAAAGAAACTGTGATAACAAACTGACTTTCCATCAAAATAAGAGCCAGCAAGAACTACTCCAGGAACTGATGTCCTAACGCCCACTTATATATCTTTACCAAAAAGGCATAAATAGTAACTCACTACCTATCAAAAATGAGCTGCTCTGCCAGAACCTCTCTGCAGGAGTTCTCCGCGCACACCCGACCCTGGCTAAATCCAGCTCTTTGAAGTAAGACTTTTCCCATTGTCAATTAGTCCCACTCCTGGGAGTGGTTTAGTGAGTGTCATACAACTAACACCTCACATAATATATTTATAGGCACATGCTAAGGCAACCGTTCATAAGTATGTACGTGCTTCACTAGCTGGAGTTCTGTAATAACTTACAATATACATACATTTGCTTTACTCTTGTAATATGCATATATACACTTGCATTCCTAGCAGTAATTTTGTAGTGACTTGTAGTGTGTGTATATATATTCATTTTTACTAATATTAGTTTTGTAGAAATTTGTAATAATGAAATTCCCAGAAACCTAGACCTCCATGACCATGACCACGACCGCTACAGCTGGGCAGTAATCTAAAACTACAACTACTGTAGATGGGAATTATCCAATAAGTAGAAGAAAAAGGTGGGGCTTGGGGGTGTTTTGACACCTGAAGTATAGCCCAAAACAATTACTTGTTGATCTCTACAGAATAAGCATTAAACTAGTCATTCTACCTACAAATGATTTATTTCAGATCTGTGTGCCAGCTTAATTATAAGCTAACATATTTATACAAAATCAAGAAAGTGAGGGGTCCAACTGCAGAAGAAAAAACATATCCCATCATTTTTTTCTATACATATATTACTCTTCCTCTGTCAATTGCATCTCAATAGAAATATATCCGAGAAGAGTTGTCTAAACTTACCGAAGCAGCTAGTTTTTATCTCGGTGATACGTTCCCATAGGCCCATTGTGATGGAAGATAAGGTTATCAGGAAGACTGAGCTACACTACAGCAAAGATTAAATAAATAAAAGATTAAAAAGTCTGCACAGCAAAACGACTGAGTATGACACCTTAAAACTCCAAACTTGATAGGACCTTTTTTCCATAAAAGCAGATACAGATTCCTTGGAATTCCGTTTGAGTTGGCCCTTTAAGGTGACCGGCTATTTAATAAAGGCATATGTGAACGCAGATAGTAACAGGCTGTAGAAATACATCTGTTGACTATTTGCCAATAAGAATGCACAAACCAGAAAAGAAAAAAAGACTATAAATAACCGGAGTAGTGAAGCTTAAATCAGCCACCAAAATAAAAGTACAAAATTATGTACACATGCCATTGGCTGTTTCTACTGGTTGCTACTCATAATCTTGCTCTTGGTTTACCCTCAGCATCTGACATGCTGGAACTCAGCAGGATTAATGTTTCCCCTCCACTGAAAGTCTTTATCTCACTATGTACTCTTAGCAAACAAGTTTCAACATGAGAAGCCCACCCATTAGTGTGAAAGCAAAGGAGAAAAAGCAAGTCTGTGTCACTGTAGCAGGTGTGATGCTTTCAAGAAAGAATTGGAATTGAGCTTTATCATTTTGAGGATTGTGCATCATGTTATAATAGCTAAGCTCATTATTTTCAGGGTAATGGACTAATCAAAATTCCATAGTCAAGGAGTCATAAATCCATAATCAAATGTACTACACTTTTGAAGAACTAAACAATCATAAAAATACTCTCACTTTATTATATCTTCATCTTACAAGGTCCTTATAATAAAAGGACTATTTACCTCTTAATGTATCATTTTTATTAAAATACTGCTTAAATTTTCTAGATGTTTGTTTTTAAAATTTTCATTAAGTTTATTTTCTAAAAAAAGTTTTTACCTTAAAACTCTTTGAATAAAAACACCGTGGAGCACCATAGGGAACTTCACCTGTACTGTGCTTCCACTTTGTGGAGAAATGTTGGATATTGAAATTTTACACCGAAACCTGGTAGGGACAGATAAAGCAAATAGATGTACACTCTGGTTAGCTCTACGTATCATCCACTCAGTCTCACTCAAAGTTGTTTAGATGGGCACTTTGACATTACAGGAGTGGGTGAAGAAATTTCATCCCTCCCAACTTATTGCCTTACACCAAAAATACTAGAATTCTTCTTTTAAAATTCTTAATGCACAGGAAAAAGTGACAATACTGTTTACTAAGGAATCATTTACTAAACTGACTTGCTTAGAAAAAAAAATAGGAATGTCAGCAAAGGCCCAGAACGCAGTTTTACATGACACACTACCAGACAAATATAAGACGTTCTTGTTTATGGAGTGGTATTAAAATTCTGATTTAGGACTTTTTTTTTTCTTCATTTAACATATGCATGATTGCTAAGCCAATAAATTTAGTGAAACACTAAGTCAACCTATATCTTCAGCATTAAGGCACACACATTTCCCCTACTTTTACAATATATTCACGTCTTTAAATGTTTGTATAAGCATTCATGACCCATACCAGTAAATTATTCACAATATACTGCAAAGGATGTCTTCACAGACTGTAGCTTGCTTCAATATTCCATTGCACATAAAAATTTGATGTGCAAGTAATGGTGGAAAAGGGGAAAATGCTTCAGAATATGCTAGAAGTAACAAACAAAACAGGTTATTGAGTGACTATACTGAAGTAACCCTCAGGCAAAATGACAAGCTAGTAAATTACTTCAGTATTTTCCCTTCCATGAGCCAATAACAGCTAAGGACTTACTGTTAGCCAAAAATAGGTCAAAAAGTCCATGCAGGAGAAAGTCTAGTTTTCTCTGCCTCTGTGACAGAAAGTGTGAACGTATCTATAAGCAATTTGCAATGTGCCTCTGATGTGCTTTTCCCCTCATATTTTAATTTTCAGACAATAGTTCTTTTTGGACAAGTTGAAGTATGGCTCATGACCATGTCCTAAAAGCTCTAAATAAGTTAAGAAGCAAGATAGGCCAATTATAAGGAAAGATACAAATTAATTAAAGGATTAATTAAATAAATCTTTTACCAGTAATCATCTATTAGATTTTTATAGGGAAAGAAAGAATATTTGACTTTGCTTCCAAGTTCTAAAGTAGCCTCAGACAAGCAGTCATCAAGACAAATGAGTTTGGGAATACAGTAAAAATAAAATTTACAGTCAGTGATTCAAAAGATTTTTTAAAAGAAGATAATTTTGAAAGGCAAATACATTTTGTAAAGAGTTTTTAAGTAAAATAATTATTTGATCTGAACTCTGTTGAAGCCCATGTAAAAAATCCCACTGACTTTAAAGGAGTTTGGATGAAGCCTTAAGTGAACAATATTATTCTTTTTCTACAGATTATGGAAATATAGATAGAGAAAGCCTTTACCAGAAAGACATGCTGGTTATTTCTTTCCATCACAGGATTGTTACCTAGCCTACGAGAGCATCATTTTCAAATGCACCAAATCTATTTATGGTGCTCACCTCTTAAAGAAACATACATTTCTAATTTATTTAGTCACTTCTGAAGATTTTATGTGACTATATTCTCAAGAGGCACGAAAAGGACATTAGAATTTGAATTCTGTAATGGTGTACTTTTGTGTATTGCTCTGCTTTTCTAAAAGTTGATACCCTAAACTAGCTGGCAAACACTGTACTCTGCAGTTGTCATACACATTGTTTTCCTTACGCCTATTTTGTCATGAAGAGCTCTTAAATAAAACAGTTTCAATTCTTATAACAAGACATATGAGTTGACAACTTTTAGTTTTGTTTAAAGGAAATACTTGAACTGAGTAATTCCTTTGTGAATAATTTATTTGATGAATTTTGCTATTTTTCCATTTACAAATTGTTTGTACAAATGGTACAGCCATAGAAAAGAAAAACCTGCTGCAGTGGGAATAGGTAGAGATTCCTAAAGTATCATGGAATAAAGTCATTTCTGTAAGTTTTTTACATCAATCCTACAAACTTCTGTAGTTGGAATATGATTCCTGTACAGTTCTCATTGTTGGCTGAAGGTAGTATGTATTAAAGACTTGCTTTCTAGGAAAAATTATTTTTAAAAAATTGCATTGTCCATCAAAACTGCAATTTTCTCTCATTTATCATGGCATCACAGAGCTGATGTGGTCACCTTAAGACTCAAATAAGATTGCAGTGGTGATTCAATAAAGGCAAAACAAAGCTAGTTTTCCTCCATATGTGTCATGATGCTTTAAACTTTATATATTATGCAGTGAACTTTGTATGACTGGCTATCAGGTTGGGAATTCTTTAGATATGGTTTCGATCTCCACTTTAATAAGGACTTTTCTATACTTGCAAGTTACACAGTTAAGAAGAATATTGACAATACTTTAGTATAAAGAAAGCTAATCCAGAAGTAAAGAAATAAAAAATAAAGAGCAGCAGAGTAACATTCTCTACCAACTAAGGATTGCATTGGTACACACAGTGAAGAATTTGCTAGGAGTCTCCACGGTCTGCATTTCTGCATTTTGCTGCCTCTCTCTGTATTTCTCTTGAGGCTTTACTACCTAATTTCTGTCCTACGCATTGCTCCCTTCTCTCAGCATTTGATATTAAGTTTCTGGTCATGTTAAAAATAAGCTTGTTAAGCTGCCTGAATAAGCGGTAGGTCCTTCACTCTTAAAATCCGCATCCATTCTCCGTCTGAGGACCCTTGGTTTATCAGGGAAAATACATACTTTCTATTATATATAAAAACAAGCAGAAAGCTGAACAATAAATCCTAAATGTTGAATAGCATATCAAGTAAATGGAGGTACATTTAAAGTTTAAAGAAAATATAAAATAATATCTCCTTTCTACTCAACAGGCAACAGAAGTTTTCCTGAACATATGTGATAGCATACACAGCAAAAGAACATGGCCTTGAAGGAAGAACGCTGTCAAAAAGGTATTCTGCTATCCAAGTGATCAAAGACTTAACAGGATATAGAGGTTTAAGTGTGCTGAAAGAAATAGCAGATAGTAGTATTTTTTTAGATAGAGAACAGAGGAGAATCTATAACGAGGATTGGTTTATGACATTAAATAATATCACAGATTGACAAAATAAAATTCTCTGAAGACGGTCAGTAAATTGATCCCACTGGCAGTACAAGACTGTCTTAGTGATGATGATGACTGAAAACATTCTGAATGTTCTCAGATAAATAGATACAAGGTGAAATGATGCTGCATTTGAAGGCAGAGGAAGTTTTGCCATTGGCTGCAAGGAGCTAGGAATTCACTCAGGAAATCTCACAACCAAACTTCAGACGTGAAATAAATCTGACTCTTTTTTCAGAGCGGTTTAATGCCACTGCAATTTCACTTCCTTCAAACAGTTATCCCAATTTACATCACTCTACCCAGGAAAAAAAATTATGACTCAACTCATAACAGCCGGTACCTAGTCCCTAAGCAACACCTTATGCTACCTGTGAGGTCTTCCTAAGCAGCATCAAGGGATGTTTTACTTGGCATCCCTAGAAAAAGTGCCATAGCTGCCTGCATGAAGTATATTTGTGTGATTTAATCAACAAAAAGGTGTTAATTATGATTCTTATTACCATAAGGTAACATTATACAGCTCCAAAAAATACAACCTTAGTGAAGACAAATGCATCTCAAAAGCCTTCCATGAACCTAATATATTAAAAGTCCATACTTCTGGAAAGCTACAGTAATTTACTGTTCTCTCTTTAATTTAGTCCTGCTGGGCTGATATACTGGATATCTATGATTAGCTGGTGGTATAATTAAGGAAGCAATGTGATCTGAATGAAAATACAAGCAGCATAGTTCAAATCCTATATGTACACAAATTTCTACATTATCCTAGAAAGTCTGAGCTGCTTCTCCTCAGTTTTTCTATATGTGAAGATAATATTTTATTTACTTTACAAGAATATTATGCAACTGAACTAATGTCCACAGGATCTCTGCCTGAGGCAAAAAAGTATTACGCAAACACACATCTTATTTAAGGAGGAACTGAGCCTTTCAAAAGGAAAAATTTCAGACAACTTACGCTCCAGATTCTCTTAGTTTGATATGAAAAAAGCATCTGGCATAGAAGCAATTTGAGATTCACAGAGCTGACAGATGGATGCCACAGGGGTGAGCAAGACCCCCCCAAACACATGCATAACTTATACATGTGCTGGTTTTGGCTGGGATAGAGTTAATTTCCTTCAGAGTAGCTAATATGGGGCTACGTTTTGGATTTGTGCTGGAAACAGTGTTGGTAATTCAGGGATGTTTAGTTATTGCTGAGCAGTGCTTACCCAGAGCCAAGGGCTTTTCTGCCTCTCACCCCACCCCACCAGCGAGCAGGCTGGGGGGGCACAAGGAGTTGGGAGGGGACACAGCCGGGACAGCTGACCCCAACTGACCCAAGGGATATTCCAGACCATACGACACCATGCTCAGCATATAAAGCTGGGGGAAGAAAAAGGAAGGAAGGAAGGGATGTTCAGAGTGATGGCGTTTGTCTTCCCAAGTCACCATTACACGTGACGGAGCCCTGCTGTCCTGGAGATGGCTGAACACCTGCCTGCCCCTGGGAAGTGCTGAATGAATTCCTGGTTCTGCTTTGCTTGTGTGTGCGTGGCTTTTGCTTTACCTCTTAAACTGCCTTTATCTCAACCCACGAGTTTTCTTACTTTTACCCTTCTGATTCTCTCCCCCATCCCACTGGGGGGAGTGAGCGAGCGGCTGTGTGGGGCTTAGCTGCCGGCTGGGGTTAAACCACGACAGTATGTTAATAACTGGAAGACAGATCATGAAGTAGAGGAATGAAATTTGCTGATGATGCAAAAGTGGAACCAAACATGGGTAAGGGAATGGCTGAAGTCAGAACAGAACCAAAATCCATAATATTTAGAGAAACTTAGGAGCAGTGGTTCTGCAGATTTAACATAAAGATCCTGAAGATAAGGTCACAGAGAAAACTACAGGAACTTTAAGTCAGATGCTGCAAATCTGAAACAGAAGATAAAATTTACACTAGGAGCTATGTGAACAAAATCCCTAAACTTGCCATACTGAGATCAGAATGGTGCTGATTCTTATTCACGTCTGGTCCTTCGCATTGTCCTTCCTTTCTAAAAAGATTTGAATATAGATCTGAATGTTATGGATCCTTATTCTAGCCCACCTTAAACCACTCAGGCCATGTACAGGAGCTTCATACCAATCACTACTAGTAGTTCAGATTGTTGTTTGGATATGGGCATCTAATGACAAAGTCAGCAGAGTTGTTCAAGAGCTGAAATAAGCCTGGTGACTTCACTGGGAATTTTGAATGAAAAGAAATTGCAGATTTCAGCCTAGAAGAGTAGAAGATTTGAGGCTGTAGTTCCAGCTGATGCACAAATTTGTTTTTATCACCTTTTACATGCCACTTATCCTTCTGCTTCCAAATTGCTGCACTGTGAAAAGTAGCAATGCTAATTAGCCTGACACCCTTACTCATATTGGACAGCACCTGCTTGCATGTTAAGTGCCACTGAACTGAGTGTGGATAAGAATCAGTATAGATTAGTATAGTATAAGAATCTCTAAATCACTGGGACATATGCAACCAAGACCTATCTTTATAGATGGGTCACACACTGAACCTGAACACTGAACAGGGAAGAATCTAGTTCTCAGAAGAGTTTCATAGACTAATCTGAAAGGCAACCTAATCCTAAGAAACAAAATGCAGTTTCACACTTGGTGCTAGAAGCATGCAGAATTACAGATAAGAGATTCACCCTTAATGAAAATCAATGGGACTTGCAGTCCTAAGTCTCTTAGGCGCTTTTCAATATTTAACCTAGGTCTTCTCCCACTAGGATATGATTTTCATAATTACCTACTGTTGGCCTCACTGTGCTCCTGCTGAAATCAATTGCTGTTTCCCACCGACTTCAAGAGGAATAGAGTTGGGTCACTGTTGAAGTCTTTAACAATTTCCAACCTTACTGCATGAAAATTTTAAAAATTAAAATATTCACAGTGTAAGTCTATTGAGACCATTAGAAAACTGTATTACAATATTTTTCTTAAGGACTCTAGATTTCTTTTAGAGACTGTGCAAAGAGGGGCAATTTTTTGTTCTTACATCCCCTACAAAGTTAGATACTTTGCAAAGAAAATACTCAAAAGCATACATCAAGGTAATATTTTCAGCAAATATAGGTCAGTCTTTCACACTAGTAATATTAGTTATGGAAGACAAGACAAATTTGGAAAACACAGGCAAAGAATAAAGAAATACAGACATTATGCAAATAACAATTTTCCCCAAAATACAATAAGAATGACTACTAAAAACCTAACCTGAAGCCATATTAATCCACTCTTCATAAAGAGCTGATGTAGTAAATAGAATAAAAATGATAACAATAATACTCTCATTAGCAGACCTGGGTAGCAAATTATGCAACCTTTTATGCTGAATTAATCTCCCCTCTCCCCATTCATTTATACCTCCTGCTGAGGGGAAAGAAAAAAAAAAATCAGTTTGAGGCAGATTGATTGTATTGACCTTCTTCCCGTTAAATTAAACCTGCTGTAAAACTAAATTGGCAAACATCAAGTCATCCAGGCATGATGATCATAGATACACACAGATCTGGCAGGGGAAGCGCTCATGTGTTTCAAGTTATGAAAGGCTAAAGTTGATCAAAAGAATGTAAATAATGCTAAGAAAGAGAATCCAGATGTTCAAAGAGTAATCACACAACGATAAAAGGCTTCAGTTAAGGTCAGCAAATTTCCAGGACCTGGGACACTTTACTGAAAAAGAGATTGTATACTACACGCACCTACTCAGACACTCTGCTCAAGACCTTATCAGCACGGGGGGGGGAGCTGCATATACAATCCCGAAAGATCAAAGAAACATAATTCCTGTGAATTTAAATTACTCCCTGTTTCTACGCATGGTGTTTTGTTTTGTTTGGGGGAGGGAAGGGGTTGTTTGCTTGGTTTTTTGTTGTTTTTCAAAATGTATTTGTTTTAATTTAAGTGAACTCTAGGCTTTTTTGTTTGAGGGGAAAATGATAGGCACAGACATGCTCATCTAAATGAAGGTTGTTAAGAGCATAGTTATGCACTTTTCTGTAGAAATGAATTGAAAAATAAATCTCTCTAATTTCCTTCTCCCTCTTGCTGTTACTTGCTATAATTCATAGTTCTGTCTGTTCCCTCAGAAGTGCAGAGGTACTTGCGTAACTTTAATTTCTCAGAAGTGACAACACAGAAATGCTTTGCCAGTGACCCAGACTTGCAGAGCAGTAAGGAATTGACTTAACAGACTTAGACCAGATGGTCGCATGTCAGAACGAGGTAGTACAGCTTTCCTGGAGCAGAAGGGAGAACGAGAGTTAATCCACAGTTCTGACTCCCTCAGAGTGAACAGATCCATGAATGAAATTCAGCTCACTGCTGATACCCAGAAGTTCCAATATATTTAGGATATTTAATAAATTTAAATACATGGTAAGATACAGTAATTTTTTTTTCCTTGACTGTATTCATTTTGTGCCATATTATATATGGTTCTTTTAGAGGTTTCTTTGCATTACTGACATCTAGTGTGACATCTCACTGCACAGCTGTTGGGATATATACAGCTTTCACATAATACCCAACCTTAGATCCTTCATTCACTGATCTGGCAGCTTTCCTCCCTCACCCAAGCTCAAGCTCCCTCAGCCAAACATCAGCAAAAATTTATTCCTTCAGAATAGCTCAGTTTGTGTTGTGCTCATTTCAGCTCTCAAATTCCATTTCATTCATACAACACATTCCTCACAGACTACATGCTTAAAACACACCTGTTAGAAAGTGAGCTATTAGAAAATTATTTTTTAAATATAAATACAGACATATTTTACACACAAGCACCACACACAAACACTCATCTTTAGCAGATGGAAAATTTTGTTCAACTAGTGCTGTTCCTGAATCTTAACTACATGAGGCTTTTAAAGTGTTGTAAAGACAAAAGATGAAGCAAAACCAAGTCAGCAGGGCTTTTCCCTTCTGGATTACACAAGAACTTAGACCTCTTCTGTAATAAATTTACTTTGACAGCTGCTAAAAAATTTACCAAGCTTGACAATATGGACAGAACACAAAATAGGACAGAGAATTGTGCGGGCTTTCCTGCTAACCCCAAGAAAATATGTTTATTTTAAAGAAATAGTATTTCATTATATTTGTGTGGTAAATTTTAAATGATAGGTTTGTTAGCTACATTCTGCTCTCCTGCAGATACTATTTTGTATAGTCATTTTGTAGGCCATGTATTCTTCTCTCATATATAGCTCTGAAGAATAAATGAGAGTTGTTTGAGCAAGCGCTGGATTGTATTTGGAATATAAACTACAGTGCCTTGTCAGGAAAAGTAACTTCTTTTCAGACTAAGATAAAGCAGAGAAACAGTGCTTTGATGATTTCGACAATGAATTTGGAGAAATGACTTTGAAGAATTCTGAGCTTCTCAGAATTTCACTTCAGCTACAAAAGAAGATTAGTTTGATTTTGTACCTATATGGATTTGAATCCATCTCACTTTCCTCCTTAATGTTTCCAAAGTGCTAATGGCAGCGCAAAAGACTTCAGTGGTTCAACATAAATGAAAACAAATTGCAGGAACTGCGGCCAAGCTAAGTACTGGGACTGCTGCACATCAAATGAGAGTCAAATGTTTACTCTGCTAGTGTTCAGTGCAGATTGCTACATTGATTTGTTTAAACTGCACACCACATTAATATTTCTTATCTCATCCCAGAGCCTTGGCTCTATCAAATTTGGAAGGCGATAACCCAGTATATTATAGGAAAAACATGTGCTATCAAGTAAAGCTTTAAATGTGATTGACTGAAATATATTGATTTTGCATGGTTGGACTTGAAATGTAATTTTGAACCGAAGAAAAAGGGCAGGAGGCTCACTACTGCTGCAAAGATCGCACACATGAAGCAACAGAAGAAAGTTTCTTGACTATATAAAATACACCTTTCCTAACTGTTAATCACTTTTGAAACATCACTTTCTTTTGGTGCTTGTTTGTTTTTCTGTGTGCTCAAAGTGAAACATTTAAAATGCATTAAGACTGGAGAGAAGTTCCTGAGCAGTATTTATGTCATACCTTAGGAGGGCACTGCAGAACACAAAGGGACAGAGGAGAAACGTAGGATGTAACAGTTTCTTAAGAGAGTTTACAGGGAAATTTAACATTTAATCTTAAAGAGATTTTTTTCCTAGCTGATATGAAATAAATCATACCCCAGTACTGTGGGCCAGAGAATCCCAGACAGATAATCCAAACATCTAAAACATTCCTCATCTATTTTCAGAAACTGATAATTAACGGCATATAAAAAGTCACTTTACTACACATGCAAGTACTGTATATTCACTTTGTTTCACCATGAAAAATTAATTTCAGCATCCCTTAGAGATTTTAAGAGTGTGTGTCCATGAACTTCTCTTCCTAACTGAAAACATGCTAGAAAGTGAAGATTTCCTCAGATCCCTAGCTAAATCGATTAAGTCATACTTGTGGTTATTCTGCAAAAATAACATCTTGCAGGATAGAACTTTTTTTAATTTATCAATTCCTTTAAAAGCTTTAAGTGGAGGAAGAGGAACGATTTTATCAAATAATCTTTTTCCTCACTCTCTAAAATGTCTGAAGTTATCAACGAATGAAGAGTTTACAATGTATTTCCTCAAGCAATTTCTGCTGATAAAAAGAATTATCTGGAGCAACTCTTACAAAACATCCAAACCCCATGTATTTTCACTGGGTGGATGATCAGTAAAAGATACCAAATAGAACAATTTAAAAAAAATTGGGAGTTCCTTTAACGTACTAATTAGAATACGTTCACATTTTTTTCCCTGGTCTGTTTTTTTTTCCTCTTTTTCTTTTTTTTTCTCCTCCTACAGCTTCCTGGACTTTATGAATGTATTTCCAGCTAAGCAGAGTTCAGATACAGTAATAAATAAAATACCTCCAGAATTAGAATTCAGATATGATAATAAAGCCTACTTCAACTAACCCACTCAAAAGGACCCTCGGTTCCTCTAGAGATCCTATGTTGAGCACATTTAGCACAAATACTGGAATCTGTGCTACTAGGTTGAGGGGTTTCTTTTTAGTCCCCATCAAGTTTGGTTATTTTTGTGCCTTTTGTTTTGCATTTATAGTTGCAGACATTGAAGACATTACTGGGACCATCTGTCTAGCTCTACCACAGCATTGTCCCAGCTGTAATTGTATTGTGGTCTACATAGTGGGAAGAAGGTTACTTTTTTTCCAAGTAAAAGCATATTTCAATATTCTTGCTGCTTCACAAGCTTTTGTTAATGGTGACATATTCTGGAATTACAAACTCCAAAATATACCCTTTGTAATATGGGTAGAGTGATAATTATATGGGACTGAGCCAAAAAAAAAAAAGTTTTAAAAAAAAAATAAATCATATACTATAAGCAGAAAAGACTAAATCAGTGGGTAATCCAAATAACCTGGGCTTGAAGACCAGCAATTGGAAATACCATGTGAATCTAGGAAATTAGCATTAATAAGGTATAAGAAAAGTAATGTGACCTTTGAATTGGCATAAACAAAGAAAGCACAGTAAGTGATTATGACACAGAAGCAGGGAAAATCCTAACAGTCCAAGAAAGGAAAAGAATTTGGTATTACAAATGAAAGAAGTGCATGGGCTATGTGAAAGGTGTTAATTGTCTCAGACCAGCAGCACTCTGTGGACAACTGACCACACCACCAAGGGCATGAACTGACGTTACAGTATTCCTCTGGGCAGCCGAGCTGCCTTGAGCACCCGCTGTGTATTCAGATATACCCAAGACCAGTGCTAATACTGGTGCCTAGACAGCATCAGCAGAAGGAGTGGTAATTTTGTATGTGATTCAAGACCGTTATGAGTCAGCCAAAAGCCCTAAACCAGTTCTCCGTGAGGAAATGCTTTCCTGCAGAGAGCTAGTCCCCCTCAAATTGAGTGACACTAAGGGCAGTAGCGGGAGGCTTACACCACAGTGAAAACACTGTGTGACAAGCTGTTCTCAAGAGATTTCCACAGCAATTTTCCACCTTAACACATGAGGCTGTACAGAGCGAGTTCCTGAGCATCTGTATTGCTACACCTCAGGATTACTTGGTTCAGAAAACAAGCCTGTCTGGGTGTTAGAACAAAAGTGACAGAGAAGCAGGTGCACAGTGAGGTTCATTAATTGAAGTCTGCTTGCTTTTAACTTTCGGGTGGTAACCATAGCTTGAGATCACCTCTTGAGAACTTAATCTTATAAACCCTGACAAGTGCATATCTTGTCAAAGCTAATCTCTGTGGGTTTGTACATGTTACCCATTACAGCTGCTATCCAGTACAGACAATCATTCTCCAGCACAACATACGAGACCATACGAACTGGTGCACACACATACTCAAGGATGCTGTCTGCGTTCAGGTGGGGCAGCAGTCACATGGGAGAAGTCAACAGCAGTACAGACCCAGTCTACAACAACGGGCTTGTGGTTCAGCAACCCTTAGGAGGCTGTCTTCATATTTCCTGGGTGGAAGTCTATGCACACATAGTCACACAAGCAAAGTCATAACCAAACACCACCACTGAACACAAAAATCTTGCTGTGTTAGGACAAGCACACCTAGATCATAGATCTGACTCATGAAGAAAATCAATAATCTATGTATTAGTTAATTTAAATTCTCAGAGTTGAGTATATAATTTGCAATGAGTGATCTCCCTATGAAAACAACTGCTTTTTGTCAGCTAGGATTTTTTCCGCATTTATTCAATTTTCTGGTGCTCATTCTTTCTCCTGTATTTTATATATATCTGTAAGATCCATGTACATATATTCATATACAAATAGAAATGAGCACAAGAAGTAAAGAAAATCCAGACTAGATAGCTGATATAATAGCTTCTCTTATTGCTCAAAACTTTCCTAAAGAGAAGGAAATGTTTTGAGTGCATTTAACTCCCTTTGACATCAGCTTTTATTTAGTTCAGTTGGAGGTCATTGGGAACTGAGTGCCTTCAGCAACCCAAGAAGGACATTTTGCATTTTACAGGGCTGTAACTTGTAGCTATTTATATAATTCAATGGGGCAAGACCTATAAACTCTGATGACACTAAAAGGATCTGCTCTTGAAAAATGCTGAGCATGCTTACCGCTAAGGAGACCCCGGCCCCGTGTTCGTGAACGACAGTGCAGGTACTTCTTCCACCAGCTTCATACTAGTACAGTCTTTTCCGTTCCCTTGCCACAGCTAATACATTAAGATTACAAGCCCAAGGACCTGCCAAACGTACCAAAGTGACTTCTCTAAACTTTACAGAATGAAAGAAGAATCAATTTTGACCCTGCATTTTGGGAGAAAATAAAATTCTAACCCTTGAAATTATTTTGAATCTTCTGTAAACACTGGTAGTTGATATGCCTCTGGTACACACTGTATGCTTGCTGTTTAAGCCTACAGCTTCTCTTTTTTGCCTGATTCCGCTCACAGACCTGACACGTGCTTGTGTTCCTTAAAGGCAGGGAAAACTCTTCCACATTCGAAGAGCAGAATATGACTTAGGCACCTTTCTCCTGTTTATCTCCCTTGACTCATAAAATGTACATGGAATGCTATAGGCACAAAAGAAATTCTTCCACTTTATGGTCACATAAGACCTTCATTTTGAAAGAACAGCTCTTAAGCAACAGTACATACAGGACTCATATTCCAGCATTGTGCATCCTAAATTAAAAGGAAGGCTTATGGGTAGTTGTCAATCATAAGCATTGCTTTTACCCATACACTACAGGCTTCTTTATGGCCACTGAGCAGTGGAAGGGCTACGAAGGATCCCTCGGCAAACGTCTGGAAATTGAATTTTTGTCCTAATAAAAGTCCACAGATCTGAGAAAGCAATTCCATTCATTTCAGTCGGGAGCAGTTTCTCTGTCAGGCACCTGTTCTTCCAGAGACAGAGTTTTCATGGAAGGTTTAGCTATGTTGTCAATGATGAAAAATGGCAAAATAGCTGTTCTGCTTTTACTGTGTTGTGCCTACAGTGCTTCCGAACAAGCTGCTGAAAGGGATGTGTCAGGCAGGAACATGGCAATATTCAAATAACTGCTTGCTTAATAGAAGAAGAAAAAATGTTTTGAGGACACAGCTTATCTAAATGATTATTTTGGTTTAGACAGCCTTGCATTTCACTGTCAATTACATGCAAATTTTAACAGGCTACAAATACCAAATCAGCAAAGGAAAAAAACCCCCATGAAATAGTTCCCTCTGTTTAAAAATAAGAATGATTGAATAACGAGACCAACGCCTACATCTTCTAAAGAAAAGGCTTTAAACATAAGGCTTAGATTTATAAGGTAATAATAACGGATCATACTCTCAGGACTGCCCAGAAGCACAGAACAGCCTTAACTAGCTACCTGTGGATTCCCCCTGAGTTACAGATTTCCTCGAGATGGAGAAAATTCTTTTGACCCTCCCAACCTTTTCATTTTCTTTTTTCATTTTCTTTTTTAGTGCATATAATATTCTTGTTTCTGACATTTCTGTTTCTCTCAGAGAGAAAGAAAGAGAACCTGTCAAAATTTTTAAGTACCAAACATTTCATATTACCCAGATTGTCCTGCAAAAGAGGCAGTATGCATTTTTCTCTTAATTTAACATGTAAATTTCAGCTAGTTTTCCAGCTGGATCTACATGTGTGTATATACGTGTTACTATCTCTTTCTCAAGGTTGCTAGACTAAGATGTTAAGGAATCAGATGTTCTTTTGCAGCCATATTGAGGAACATGCAGTAGCCTATTTCCCTAAAATTGCATTTCCCCTCTTTACTGACATTTCCATGTCACAAAACATCACCTAACGCTCCTTCTTGGATCCTTTTCTAGAGACCAAGCACACTCTATGCTTTTCTGAATGTGTTTAAAAATCTTTAGTTTTCGCCTTCTGTGATGCCACTGTTGGTCTGTAGAAAAGTACAGTCTAATACAATCTTTTTACCTAACAGTGAAAATCCTTCATCTAACACTTACAATTCCAAAACAACCTGACCTGTACAAAATGTCTGGGTCAAAACTACTATATCTGCAGACCTAGAGAAGGAGTTAACAAGAGTACACCTAACCTGAAACATCTCTGAGGCATCTCCTCCTATCATTTGAACTTCTACTATTTAGAGACTTTTTAGAGACTTCTGGATCTTAAAATTAGTTCTCCAAAACATTTAAACTAGATGCTGCAAGTATAATAAAGTAGATAATATGCCCGCTGTGCTACAGAGAACAAATGTAATTGGTCCCATACATTACTGGAATAAAAGTCCATCTACAAATTGAGGTGGTTCCTCCTCAGTCTTTAGCCTAATAACATTGGTGAATTTTTCCTTCCATACTTAAAAAGCCATGTTATTTTAAAATGTACACTATCATGTTTACCTGTAGTGTCTCTTGCTGATGTTAATGGCCATTATATGAAACCTTTTATGACAGGTTACAAGAAATACACAAGAAAGAGAGAAGGGCTCAAAATAACTGAAAAAAGGGTCAAAATAACATATAAGGTAAAAGTAGTGTTTAAATATTAGGTTTCATGTTGCTGTATGAACTTGTGGCCATCCTCTTAGTGCTTTGCAAAACCAAGAGGCTACTTGACCTTGGAAAACAAGCCTCTGGAGCAAGATACACCTAAAAATAAAGAATTTTTTTTTTTTTTTAGTATTTCATTAGATGGTTGAAGTTATCTGCCTTATGCAATACTGCACTCAGAGAGGTCAAACCAAGTTCAGACAGCAACAGAGCAATTCCTGCTGAACTACAGAAGTCCTAGATGACACCATCACTGCACATTTTACAGGGGAATTTAAGAAACATGAACATTAGTGAAAGCGCTGATGTTAAATGAGTATTAAAACAATGTGTTGAAAACTTACTAGTTTATGTAGCTGTGAAAAGCCACCGAGGTAAAGGGCCAAGGGTTACCTTAGCCTCAGCTGTGAATGTCTATTATTGTTCACTTAAATGACACTTTTAATGTTACCTTTATTTCCTTCTGTTCTCCTTGTTATTACCCTAGGACTACCAGTGCTTTTTATTAGTTTAGAGTCTTGTGATTTTATCCAGCAATTAGCTCTAGAGCAACAGATTTCTGCCAAAAGAGAGCGCATAATTGCCCAAGCACGTTAATTCTGAGCTCATGGAAGAAAAGGAGATTTTTACTGCAGACTTCCATGGGCCTGAGACTTCACCCCAGGAGTCTGCCAGTACAGTTCATTGACAGATTACTGTCTTCTGACTCTGTATTGGAATATCAATACATACAATCACAAAAAGTAATTAGTGACACCGTATTCTTCAAACAGACCTTTTGCCCTGTATGAAAGTGCTGAACTACCAGAGTTAATTATTTTACTGTGAGATTACAGGAGTACTTTAATGCTGCATCTTAATGTCTTTATTATCTTCCTGCCAGGGAAGTACCTGCAGGCTCCAAGGAGAGCAACCTCAACATTTCAAACATTGGATATCTGCATACAGTACAAGGTGCTTTCCTTGGGACCCAGGACAAAAAGTTTCTCTAAGAAATTTATTGAGAAAAACCTGTCAAGACTCATAGCTACATGCAACATAATGGGTTATGAGCTGGCCATCACTTTAGGCCACAGTATTCTCATTCAGTCAAGTTTGGAACAACAGCAGAGCAAAAACTAATACAAAAAACCCTCCTGCTTACTCAGTATCTTAAGTTTTCAAACCACTTTTTGCAGAGGGACCTATTCTGGAACTTTGTTTGCTAAATGTTAATTTCAAGAGGAAATATAACTAATGTCTTGAAGTCTCACAAAAATAATCAGGAGGACATAGGTTACTTTGTGGCACTACCATGTATTAATCTGGTCTAACTAAATGGATTTCTCCTCTTAGAATGTCTCAGAACACTGCCGCTAATGAGATTTTATAGTCCGTGCCAAATATCCTCATATCAACTTTCTTATTTCTAACATGAAATTATGAATAATTTATTTTTCTTCGTATCTCACAAACTAATTCTCTTTCACAGGGAGAAATGTGAATAAATCCTAATGTTAATTATTTAAAATTTCTATTTATCTTTACATGCAAAAATAATGGCATTCATGTAGTAGGTGTCCATAACCTAAGATTTAACTCTGTATTGGAAGTAAAATTGCACCTCTAATTTCCATTTTAAATATTTAGATAAGCAGCAAAACTTAGTAATTGAATGAGTCTGACAAAGGTATGTTCAACTTCTGCATATGGGCTCGTAAGTTAAACCACATTGCCATTCTGTGTGTGCGTTTGCCCAGATGATGAACAACTTCAAATGCACACAATCAAATAGGTCTTGGCATTACAAAAACAGTGTTTCATACTGGTAAGTGTTCACAAACAACAGAAAAGGATCCATCTGAAAACCGGGTTCCTTCTTCTTGTAACGACAGACTGACATACAAACGATGCGACTCAACTGTCCTCTCAGCATACTCTCCTCTGAGTCAGATTTAAACTGCCATTGTAGTGCTGCGTCCTTGCAAGGATCAGCTACGTTGTCATCTGCAGCAATGATAGGAGCAGCATTCCTGAACATTGCTCCTTACGCTGACAAACTGGGGGTAAAGGAACTCCAGCCTGCTCTCCTTTCAGGGTGCGGATCTGATGCAGACCACTGCTGCTACAAAGCTGGTAAAGAAGGAAACCTGGGACTGCCAGATCACTTGTAATCTGCACCTGTAATTGTGGAATTTCCTGTGAGCCACTCCTCAGGACTGTTAAATGGGGGAAGTGCGCTAATGCAAACAAATACTTTGAACTAGGATGCAGGTTTAATGAGGTCTCAGTTGGCCTTAATTAATACTCCTCCTGAATGCAGAAGTTTGTCCAGAATGGGCATGTGGATTCAAACTTCTGATGTAGAATGGCATTGCTTTACTCAGTGGTGGAAGCAGTAATTTTTGGTAGTTCTCTCTTTTCCAGTAGTTTGTTTTTTAACATATCCGTATATATAATGCATGTATACAAATAAGCTTATAGACATGTATACATAATAGCATATCATGTATATAGAAAAATAGGTGAACAAAGACAGTAGAACAGCTGAGCTAAGAGTTGCAGACTTTCATAATGAGTATGTATATACACACACACACTCTTTTGATTACAGAATAGTTCAGCAAGAAGTTCTTGTCTTTCAAGTACAAACATCCAGGATCCTGATTTTCACAGTTGGTACCAGGTAAATTGGCACCAGTGAAATCAACTGAGCTGGCAAAATTAGTAAGAGCTGAGGACCTGAACAGCCTTTGTGAATATAAATCTTACTCAGGTATGGAGACTGCACATTTTCAAAGACATTTAGACATCTTAGAGTTTTGACAGCATGAGCTACTGTCTGTATATTTTTTTCTCTATTTTCTCTATTTTCTATGTTTTCACTTTCCTAGCTATAAAAACAAGCTCAGTTTAAAATGTGTTGCTTTTCTTCAGCAAAGCAAATGATGCTAAGTGATTAAACTCTCACATCCATTTACAGAAACAATTATAAAAGAGGCAATGGCATATAAATCTTTTAAGCCCCAGCATATCTTCCAATCCTGATTTAAAAAACAAATGCCTGCCTTGTGAAAATCGTGTTTAATAATTCTTCTTATGGGCACTGTACAGGGAAATGAAAGAACTGTAGCTTTAGGCATATTTTGCACACTGCTGTGTTTGCCTGTATCCCTGAACAGGAGTTAAAAACTACTGGAAATAAATATAACATCTGCATTTTCTCCCACTTCAAATTTTACAGCTAGCAGAGGTTTACATTTTATTCAAGCATGTTGTCAGGGGAGAGAGGAGGAACAACTGACCTTTGAATCAGTAACAAAAGTCTTCTCAAAACCAGCTAAATATACAAAAGTTAAGCCTGAAACCACCTGATACAATGTTTCAGTTAAAAAAAAATAATTCCAGTAGGTCTTCAGAAGAGGGTGGGAAAGGTAAATTTTCTATCTGCAATCCTTGGCTGCAAAATGAGAAGATTTCTAGGTCTTCCCTCTGGATTCTACAGCTTTTCTTCTAGTAAGAACACAGCCAAATCCTGACATCATCTACTACTAAGATACTGTGAGGATAAGAACGCTACAACTGCCTTCACAGTTGGAAATGGAACTTTGAGAAATGGAACGAGCCCTGCTCCTCTACATCCAGGGGCCTGCAACATCTGAAAATACACTGGCTCTCATGCGATCAAAATATGTTTTAATTAAAACAAAAATTGAGTGGGTCCCTTTAGGGAGAGAGAGACTGGGAGGCTGAGGATGCTAACTTTTCTTTTTATGTGCAGATTGCCTGCCACAGCCCCTCAGCGAGTCTTTCCTTTTCAGAAGCATGTATCTGGCCAGCTTCTGTGCAATCAGTGGAGCTTCAGCAGCCGACAAAGGATGAAGGTTTGTCACCATGTGTGTAAAGCTGCTGGCATCTTCTTTCCAGTGTTTCCCCAGAGATTCAGTGATTTCTGGTTGTCC
Organism: Haliaeetus leucocephalus; assembly: GCF_000737465.1. Classification (NCBI taxonomy): domain Eukaryota; kingdom Metazoa; phylum Chordata; class Aves; order Accipitriformes; family Accipitridae; genus Haliaeetus; species Haliaeetus leucocephalus. The sequence continues at coordinate 5,637,375 of NW_010973082.1, forward strand.
CATGGCTTCCTGTCATTGTCTCAGATTTTGATTTCACTTTGATTTTGAGTGGAGCTGCAGATAAACTTAGGTGAATAACAGCTTCTTTGAATTCTTATTTTTGCTTCCTCCTCACCCTCAATTGTTTGCAGTCTGAAATGAATTTAAATTGTGGGTATGCTGAAAACATGGGAGAAATGTAAATTGAAAAGTTGAAATTAATGGTACTTTTAATTAAAAAAAAAAAAAAGGATATTTCAAGACACAAAAGTTGTCTCAAGGAAAAAAAAAAAGGAAACAGAAAAATGAAAAAGGAAACATTCTGAGTTTTGGAAAATAATCTAAAAGATGGAGATTTCCAAAGAAACCATTAAGAAAAACTGATACAAATTTGTAGACGATTGCAGAATCGCCAGAGCAGTGTATTTTGCTCTACAGACAATTCCATCAAAAAATACCTTCATGATCTCTATTATCTTCTGCAAATATCAGTCCCTAAGATCCTGAAGATGGGCGCCTCAAAATCCAGGAATCAGTCCAGGATTTATGTACATACTTGAACTCCATTATTGGTGTCCCAGCATGGGGATTACAGAACTTCTGGTGAAGTGTGTTCATCTTGGTACCACATAAATACTGCTAATTTTCAAATAAACATTAAAAGGTCACTTCATTTAAAGTTGTCTTCAGTACAACACTAAGTTAAATAAATCGTTCATTCCAAAGAGGCCTCAGTTTCCTCGTACTAGTGGGGCAGTCTTTTCTTTCAATAGAGAGATAATAGCTAAAGGAGTGGAGGTGATGAATGCAGAAAGCAGGTCAGAAGCCTGGGAACCACTACTTGCACCCAGCAGGTTCCTACCTCTTCTCTCAGATTTAACCCTAGCTCTCCCAGGGCAGATTCTCCATCAGACATCACTGCAGGAGCAAGCACCCCAAGAGCAGTTATTACCAAATAAGCACTGCAGTTCTACATTATTCATTAAATCAAATTCTAGGAACTGAACCAGATGCAGGCATGTATGACCATGAAATGGCTTTGAAAAAAGTCATCTTCTCCATTTCATGATCCTGCTGAAATAATGCAGTTTGCTTCTCACATGTATGCAGGAAAGCGAGTAGACCCACCACCACGAATCTGACAGCATTAGACGGTTCTGTTGGGAATTTCATTATCAATTCCTAGGAACTACCTGCAAGCATTTTCTCAGTCTCATTATTAAATACAGAGCTTACAGAATTTAGTGTATTTCATATGCACAGTATAAATGCCATTAAAAAAAAAATCACATCAAGGGTGTGGGATGAGATTTTCAAGGTGAGATTGAGAACTCTAATGGAAGTGGAAAAAGAATTTAATCAGTCACAGCAAGCCTGTCAAACTTTCTATTTCACTGTCTGCCATGTGCAAATATGCATAATAACCATTGCTTAATAGATGAACTCTAACATACATTAAAAATCAGCTGTTGGAATAGATGCACAAACACTTAAGGTAAAATTTGTAGCAGGATATGCCTCTGAAAACTCCCTTATGAGGCTTTTGAAATGCTTGTATGAAGGACTCTTGTTGCTTTCAATCCCCCATTTATTCTTAATATACTGAGACAAGAAAAAATAGACTCATTTCAGCTTCCAGATCCATTACTCTAGGCAAGCAGAATTAGTTTAGTCCATGTTTTTTTCCTCAATACTTAATTAAAACTCTGTGGTAAAGGGAAATATTTTCTCTGCAATATTAATCTTGTTTTATTCTTCCTCTTTTTAAATAGGAGTAAACATCATAAAACACATGATTAACTAAAAGCTGAAGTTAAACCTTGTGCCTGCATGGGATCTCGCTGACATTCCACCTCAGTATCTTCCAACGTCCAGAACCTGAGCCAGGGTTGGCAGGGAAGCCAAAGAGTCCCCTCACCAGTTTTGCCTCTTACAGCCACCCCCAAACCTCCAGTCATTAAGCAGGATCAAACTTTGTTATGCACTGAACAAACTGAGGGAAAGCTTTCCATGTAAGTCAAGAAACCACAAAACGAAGAAGTTAAGAGCAACAGACCTAGTTCCCATAGTAGAGCTGCTACTCCAAGAAATACCAGTGTAAAGCAGAGAGCCAGGGCCTAGTAGTTAAGACGCAGCAGCCAGATGGTGACTGGACCTAAACTCACTTCTCTGCGTGATGCTACGCTTTGCGTGCACATGCACAGCTACTTGCATTAACAGAGGCTTGGAAGTCTCTATACCACACTCCCCCACGCAGGGCAGACAAATCCTTAGTCACAATGATAGATAAGGTACTGATACAGTCTAGTGGCTTCCTAAGTGCTAGGTTTTCTAAAACATCATAGCAACAGATTTCAAGAAAGAATTTGAAGAGTTCCAAGAAAGCTCTGAAAATTTGTGATAAAATTCTAAAGCACAAAGGGGCAACATGCGAGAAAACAAAAAAGCGCTTGAATGAAAAAATGACAAGGTGGAAGGTAAGTAAACATAGCCTGGCTTTAAGGGGCAAGGTGGGAGTCAAAAACTGAAATCATGTATGGGAGATGCTAGGCAAACAAGACACTCCAGGGTAATGCATGGTAACTCACCACCGCAACCATTAAAACACTCTCAGAATGATTCTTTAGGAGCTACAAGCTTTAAGCTCCAGCACATAGATGTAATCAGCTTAAAACCACAGAGATAACAACAAAAATAAGAAGTTGCAGTATATGGTACAGTTCCACCCAGCAAGACCTATCCATTCTGAAGAGTTTCATGCTTCCAAGCTCCAGCTGGTGGAAAAAAATATTCCTGACACACTTTCATTTAAATGCTCTATTTGATGATGGTCCTGTGTAGTTCCCTTAAGACCAATTTAAAGTTTACCACATCCTTTCTTTGAAGGGTACTTCTAAAGTGCTTGCAGAGTTTACCAACCGAGTTGGCTATTAATATTCTATTTCTCTCTCAACTTTCCAAAAGACTTTGAAAACAAACATTGATTTAAGAGTATCTCAGTATATTTCAGGATGCATGTCTGCTGCTTACTTTAACATTATTTCTAGTCAATGGCAAAAACGGCCACCAAACAGATGCAGAGGCAAGCAAAAAAAAAAAAAAAAGGTCCATCTCAGAACATTATTTTGTATTTCCTCACTAGAGAGTCAGCTTTGCTTACATGGTACAGTGGATTTACACCTGAAGAGCATTTAAGACTTTCTCTTGCACCTTACTTTGCTATTGCTGCTGTCAATTACAGCAAGACTGAGCTCCTTCCATTATATTTTTACAAAGATTGACTGGACATTTGCAGTGATATATTGCCAAAATGAAAGAAATAGTTGTTGAGAATGAAGCACTGTATCTAGCCTGAAGTTGAAGTGTGCAGTCAGTCTGGACAATCTCAGAACCTGCCTTTTTTTTTCTTTTTTCTTTTTTTCCCCAGGACCACTATGTACTTTGGTTAAAAAGAGCTGGCCTCAGATGTGAATGCCAATAAACTCATTAAAGTCAAATAAATCTGGTCACAGTTCCTCATCAGTGAGAATTTACTGTCTCGTCTGCTTATCCGTCATTCTGTTCTACCCATCACATGTGGAGAAGAAACAGGACAGCAGAGCAATATTTTTTGGTGACTGCATCCCATCCTAGCTCAAGCACAACACTCAGCCATCCTCTATGCACTGTACTGTTTGTCCTGTGACGCGCAAGAGTCTGTGGATCAGTTTTGCAATTTGCTTGGTCATGTCAACTTCAGCATATCCTACATCAAAGAGCTATGCCAGTTGATGATCCAGTCAGTTGCTTCCTACCCTAGGACCTACACATTTTTGAGATTCTTGGTACCTGACAATTGTTATTAATTTCAACTGGAGTTGTGAGTTCATATTAGCCATGCAATTCTCATGCCTCTTCATGCAGGGTGTTCTAGAAAGCCAAGCTCTCACATGAGAAACAGCAATTGAGTTGCTCCCTAATTAGCTCAGTATGAGGCATGGATGGTGCCACACCAGATGCTAATTCCTTCTTTGGTCTTTATACCACAAACATTTAGAAAAAATCCAAAACCTGAACAATGTTGCATCTAGCATTTTCTCAATTAACAATTCAGTTTCCCTCAGACTCATTACCCTGATCGATCGTTAGTTGTGAGCAGTAATTGTGAATTTGCAAGTTCAAACTGAGCATTCTTGAGTTAGAATTAATTCTCCGCTTTTGGATCTCATACCACCACCTCTACAGTTCCTCACCTGCCCCCCTCCCTTTTTTTTTTTCCCCTTAAATCTTTCTTCCCATTTATAACGTTACCTGTGAAATAATATTTTAAAAGATACAGGAGGAGCTGTGCATCTGCAATGCACAACTCCAGATTACAAATGGAAACAATTATTAGGGAATTTCCACAGTTTTCCCTAAACAGTACTTGCTAGATTTGACGCTAGAAACATACGTGGTTACTGTTAAGGGACTTTGTACAGAAGAAAATCTCTGAAATCTAAAAATAAGAAAGAGACAATGAGAAACCCGTTTATATATATGGTAACATATATGCACTAAAATAATTTGTTATTTGTAGATAGGAAAAAGAAATCACAAACAAATAATAGCAGAAGGGAAAAGTCAATTATGATACATCATTTACCCTAAACATATTAGAGGTTAATAAATTCAAATTTAATGTAGAGCTCATGTTTGTTCAAGGACAGTGAAAAGGGGGAGACTATAAGAAAAACAACAAAATCACCAGAGGATATCAGAGTACTTTGCTGAATACACCAAATGCATCCATGCCCGCATGCACAAACCCCACGTTTTGTGGGTCTCTTTTTTACTTTCTAGAGGCATGTGGCCAACCAAGTATCTGCCAGTCCTTTATGGCTTTCCACCGCTTTTACAAAAAGCTCCAGAAAATAGTACAGCTGTGCACCATGGTAGAGCCTTTACACCTTTACTTCTCCTGTAGAAATAACGTCAGTGAATAACGCTCTCGGGGGGTAGGGAGGAATACAAAAGATGGAAAGCTGTCAAGGTCCAATCCTTCCCTGAATTATCATGGTATTCAAAAACAAGAAGATGCTAAAGTTAATGCTCTGAAAATGTGCTCAGGTGGTATGAACAGAGCTAGTTTCACAATGCATTTGCATCTGTGAGGGCTTGCTACTCGGTAACTTACCAGTTCTGAACGCAACAGCTGCCTTGAGCCTGCCTGAAAAAGACCTCACCCATTCAATCTGTTTCACCCAGCAAACTGCCACTGGGACAATCCTCTACACCCTTAGACCACTTGGCATCCAGTCGTACCTCCACACCATTGTCTCCTTTGGCAGGCTGACAGTCTTGTCCTTGACATATTCTCTGTTTGTCACATTTACTTTTCCTTGCCTTGGGAGAGCACAGGGAACTCCACGCTCCCTTTAAAGCATTAATCAGCTCCGTCTCAGGACAGAAAGACAAAATCCAGTTGGACTCTGGTTACAGAAGTGTGGTAGTCCATTGCTTACTGCATATCAGCGGGAAGAACCACTTTGGATTGTGAAGTTTCCAGAGTTAATGAGTACATAAACACAATTAAAGCAATAGCTACATTTTGTGTTCATTTTATTCTGACAGCTGTGTTTCAGCTGTGATTATACTCTGTTTTGTACTAGGAAATGTGCTCTCTGCCTTATAATGAACTCTTCATAATCAAAAACCTCAATATAAGACCCAGCAATTAAATATTTGCAAAGAGATGGACTGAGACCACCAAATCATAGGCAGGTTCTAAAATACAGAGATTAATGAAGTGTTAAACAGGCCCTGCAGTGTTTTTTGGTGACTAGACAGAAAGAAACCACAATATTTGGGTTTAAAACAAAGGACCCCGAAGGTGCACATCAGAATAGCTCTCATGCAGTTAGCTGAAAACACAGGCCACAAACGATAAGTAGTAAAAATACACAACCCTTCCCCCCAACAAATAATCATCATCATTCACCCAAAATGTTATTTCCACCACTGAAATCCTGACCTCCAGCTCCAGTTTGACTGATGGTGCTGGCAAAGGGGGCAGCTAATAAATTGATCCATCACAGTATTCCCAGCCTAGAGGTAATGCTCAGAGTACGTTCATCTGCTACGGCAACTGTCATGCTTCACCAACACTTTCCAGCATTTCTGGACAGGAGTCACGTTGAGAGCAAGGGGCTGTATGCAAGACTCCACAGAGATCTGAGACAGAAGTGTCTTGCACCAGTGACAGTGGAATAAGGGGTTTAGAGAATCAAAGACATTAGAATAAACAAAGCCAGGATTCAGTGTATGGCACTTAAGGCCAGTTCAGATATTCAGGCTCAATTTTTTTTTTTTAATCAGTGTTAGTGGTGGTAATTGGGACAGATCTTTGTGGGCTGTCATTCCTACGTTCTTGAGCCAGACTCATCTGTTAGAAGCGTACAACTATGTCACATGGAAAGCTTTACATGCGGGTCCTTTGCTCCACTAGAAATCAAGAGTTCCCACCTCAGCTGCTATGAAGCAGTCACTACACAAAGAGGCTGGACCAAAACCAATTTAGGGTGGTTAGCATGAGAAGGATCAGTGTAAACCATTCACCTCCTTTGTTAATTTATCCTGCCAGTGTGGGTATGCTCAGGTATTAAAATCTAACTCACTAACATGAGCACTACAGCCTTCCTCAGCTGTTATAGTTTATTGTCCCTAGCCCAAGAGGCAAATAAACCCTTTTCAAATAAATTTCAATTAGCCAGGCTTTCCTATTGTTAAAGATCAAGGAAAAACCCTGGAGAACCCCATTAACATGCAAATGAGTAGGTACACAAACATAGTTCCTATGTGAGCCTGTATCAGCAGAAACACAATTAATTCTAAATACAGATACATCCAATGAGATTAACATTGGACAGCTTTGTAACAGACTCTCGTAACCTACTAATTTATACCCACTGCTACCGCTGAGCCTCCCCAAGAGACACAAAAGCCTCCCTCTATCTTTGCTGCCAAAAAAGCCAAATCCCTGTGGGTAACTCTCACCAGATCTTGTGCTGTAAATCCTAACGGAGAAGCAGTTCTGCAATCTGCACCACAAGGCAGCTATAGGAGCTGGATTGCAGAAATGGGGTCGAGCCCATCTAGCTTGGGTATGGTGAAGTCTACCCCAGTGCTTTGTCTCCATTAGGATTTTTTGCTCAGATTAGTTGCCTTGACATGAAACAATACTGCAGCATATTCTACTTCGCACCAGCAGTTCCATTCCCCTGACAACTCAGCTGACATTGTCTTTATGACCTTTCCTGAAGACATGTGTCCTGTGGATAAAGCTACCATCAAGCTCAAAGCCTTCTATACAGCACAGGAGTTTAGGGCTAGGAAGCCCACTGCAACTCCAAACATAATTTGCTTTTTCATTTTGCAATAATAAATCTGGTCTGACCCTTGGTTTTTTCATTGGCTTTGGACAAGTTATTTAACCTAGCAATTTCTTGAGGCAGTAATATTTTCCTTCCTGAAAGAAGTATTTTGATAATTTCTAATTTAATACTTGCAAAATACTTTTTAAAGTTTTATTATGATTGTTCCCATACTGAATGCAATAATCATCCAAGTCCTTTATCACATTTTGCCAGAACAGCATGACTAGGCCCCCCAATACACTTTGTACTGCCCAACTACCATGAAGCACTTCTCATTAGAAACCATTCAGCTCTTTAAACAAATTTATGTTGCTCATGATTGCTTGCCTCCAACCGTTCCACCACGATGTGTGATCACTTGTTATTTTCATTTTTTGCACTACCCACATTCCAAAAAGTGCATAAAGTTTAGACACTCTACAGCCTTCTAGAAGTACATTTTAAAACACATTTTCCACAAGCTTTGGCTCCTGTAACTGAGTTACAGGTGTAATGCTTATTCATCCAGGAAGAGCATTATGCTGCTGAACGTGAGCCACACAGCATAAGCTTAAGATTTTGAATAGCATAGTATAGACTAAACATCTTATTAAAACAAAAATACCACATCAACTAAAAAAATAAGAGAAAGAGCAGCATAAACTAAATTACAAAATCAATGAAAAGCCTCAGTCTCTGTATTTTGTCATCTCTAAAATGATGTCAAGTCTTCATTCTTCTCTCCCCCTTCTTTTAAGGCACTTTGACAGGGAACCAAATTGTATCATACAACACAGTTTCAGAATACAGTATAGAGCTATAATATTGAGATATATGGGCTCTCATAGAGCCTAGATAGCTACATAGCCAGAAGACAGAATGTTAACACTTGTTAGCAGCCCCATTTAAGATAACTGTAGTATGCCATTCTAACAGCTAATGCATCTCTTACATCCACTGCAAAACCCATTGTATCGGGTTTGTGTGGCAAGCTTTCAGTAGTGGGGAGGCTACAGGGGCGGCTTCTGTGAGAAGCTGCTAGAAGCTTCTCCCGTGTCTGACAGAGCCAATGCCAGCTGGCTGCAAGAAGGACCCGCTGCTGGCCAAGGTGGAGACCACTGGTGACAGTGGTAGCACCTCTGGGATAATGTACTTAAGGGGGAAAAAAACCTGCACAACAGAAACTGCA
>NW_010973082.1:5646261-5646637 GCF_000737465.1 Haliaeetus leucocephalus
TGGAAGGGCCCCACGCTGGAGCAGAGGGAGAGTGTGAGGAGTCCTGCCTCTGAGGGGGAATGAGCAGCAGAAGCAACGTGTGCCGAACTGACCACAACACCCATTTCCCATCCCATTGTGCTGCTCTGGGGAAGGAGAAGATAGAGAATTTGGGAATGAAGCTGTGCCTAGGAAGGAGGGGTGGGGGGAAGGCTTTTTAAGATTTGGTTTTATTTCTTATTACCCTACTCTAATTTCATTGGTAAAAAATGAAACTAATTTCCCCAAGTCAAGTCTGTTTTGCGCATGACAGTAATTGGCAAGTGATCTCTCCCTGTCCTTACCTCAACCCAGGAGCTTTTTATTGTATTTTCTCTCCCCTGTCCACCTGAGGGGG